>NW_015389507.1:9305-16805 GCF_001527695.2 Protobothrops mucrosquamatus
TTTTTAATAAAAACAAATGGTGTTATATCTTGAGTTTGATTGGCAGATGTATCAGAAAGAGCTTGACATCTTGTATGGTTGGTAATCTTTTGGGGTCATGCAATGTAGGTTTTTGAGATCCTTAAAAAGTCTTCATTGTAGGTGTGAATATTTAGGTTAGACCTAAGGACATGTTCCAAAGGGGCTTTTATTTTAAAAGCAACAGGACTTTCAAAGAGCACTAAAGACCCCACAGTCGTCGTCGTCGTCCTCCCCCTCCTCCTCCTCCTCCTCCTCCTCCTCTCCACAAACCCCACTGCCTTCTAGCACTGATGATGTTACCTAGTTTGGGTAATGAAAACAACCAAGCTCAGATAGCACCAAGAGACCCACATTTTAGTGATTGTCCTTTTAGATCTCACCTGAGAATAAGTGTGCTAAGATCTGGGGAAATCTTGTGCAAAAATTCCCTCAATTGGGGCCATTTGAAAAACGTAGCTTTGGGGGGGGGGGTCCTCTGTAGGTTAAAGTTTGGGACTGTGGCTGCATTCTGCATTAAACCCACCGTTCATCTCTAGACCTAGATTTATTGAGCAAATTCACAGTCAAAATATACTGAGTGTTGATTAAACTGGAAGAACACATTGTGTCAACGTGGCCTGGAAAATGGAAACTCTTAGGAAATAACTTTGAATTAGAAAGTGTAGTAAAATTGCTGGATTGCGAGGACTGCAGAGGCCATATTTACGCCTGACTTGGTTCCCAGGATGGGTTGGAGTGATTTCAAATTATCCACAAGGCACAGTCCCCAGTCTGAGCCGTTGCAGATTTACAATCTCTGTCTGCAAGAGAGAGCTTTGCCTCCGTCCTTTAAATCTTCCACTGTAGCGCCTCTCAAATCCTTCTGAGGCGTCTCTCCAGAGCAGGGCGTTCTCTGTCTCCTGACGAACTTTGGGCGAAAATATGAAGAACTAACTCCCTTCAGATCAAGAGCCCTTCCACATTTGGCTGTAGCATTTAAGGTTCAGTTTCACGGGTTTTTGCTTTTTTGTTCCTGGGCCTTGCTGATCCCAGAGCGGGCACGGTTTAAAAGTCTTGGCCTTCCCAGGGTTGACGATGAGAGGGGCGCTAAGATTTGAAGTTGGCTAAGATTCGAAGTTGGCAAGCGGAGAAGGTCAGGAGAGGCTCCTTGTCTGTTCCTACTCTCTCCTTATGCTCTGTTGCTCTCAACAAGCCAAGGCTTGCCTTGTTCAGGCATAGGGTAGAACACGCTCGGAGGAATTCCGCTCCCCAAGCCAAATTGGCCTAGCGTTGCAGGGAGGGGAATGGCTGGCAAGGCAATTTGGCACTGTTCGTTCGGCCTACTTGTTTTTCTCCCGAAAAAACATCTTCTGACTTTCTTGGGAGCTGGGCTCAGCCTGACTCCCTCCTCCCCGCCCCTGCCTTCTTCAACTCCGATGTGCGTGGGGCTAGCTTTCCCCCCCTCCCCCCAAAAAAGCAACAAAAAAATAATGTCTGAAATTGCATTTAGGTGGCGTCCAGCTGTCTGTATCAAGCATGCTCGGAATACGGGAACGGGAGGCTGACCTTTTTAGTGCTTCGTGTCTCCTTCTGGATCTTCTCAGATGCCTGTTGGGTTTCTCATTCCAGTGAGCAGAAGGCTTCTTGTTGACAGGGAGATGTCTCGGCTTCAGGAACTGATTTAACTGAAGGCTCTGCCAGCAGATTCCTTGTTGCTTTTCTCAAGCTGACTGAGTCTCTTGGTGGCTTTTTCTAGATTTCATTGCTGGGGTGTGGGCTGTCTTCGCAGCAGCTCGGGAGGCAAATCCAGATGATGGATGCCAATGCACGTCTATCCTTGGGGGCTCCATCAATGGGAGAAGGTGGGGGAAATTTCCAGTCTATTTGGAACAGATTAGTTCAAACCCAGGCTAGTACGAGGAAGATGACCTTGAGAGAGGTCTGCAGGGATCTGTTGCCTAGGCAAAAGATGCTAAAGCATTTTGAAAGTCCACAAGGAGGTAACATCCAGGAGCGGCTCAGACAGTGACTCCCTGATTCATTGGGGCGTAAGAAGGAGGAAGAGGCACAGCACAATCAGGCCCATTATTAGAGCCCATCTCAATAAAAAAATAGTTTTAGCTTTCCTGCGGAGTTGATATCCTGGTCTGGTCTACCAAATGGGATTGACATCCTGAGCCAGATGTTAGAACATGTGTGTATGTTCTGACATGAGCCAGATGTATAATCCATATTGGCATGACCTCCTCCCCTCCTCCTCCTCCTCCTCCTCCTCCTCCTCCTCCTCCTTCTCCCCCTGCTCCCTACTTCTTCTCCCTTCCTCCTTTTCCTCCTCCTCCCCCTCCCCCTCTCTCTACTTCTTCTTTGCCCTTCCTCCTCCTCCCTAGTTCTTTTTCTCCTTCCCTCCCTCCCTTCCTCCTCCCCCTCCCCCTCCTCCTCCTCCTCTCTACTTCTTCTTCTCCCTTCTCTCCCTTCCTCCTCTTCCTCCTCCCCCCCTTCCCCACTCCCCCTCCTCTCTACTTCTTCTTCTCCCTTCCCACTCCTCCTCCTCCTCTTTGATCTGTAAGCCAACACCTTTGAACTAAGATTACAAGTCGTTTCAGAGTACCGCCTAGTGAAGATGTTTTTTTTTTCAGTAGTCCGTTGCCTGATTTATGGGACGTCTCCTCCACCGAGACCATTTTTCTGGAAACAGGCTGTCATTCTTAAATTCCCTGCTCATAGTTTGGAAGAGGCCACGCTGTTGAGGGGGCTTTGGACCATGAGTTGGGGGGCAAGGGCTCTCTCTCTCTCTCTCCATAAGAATGCCCTTCTCTCTTTCATGGGCCAAGGAGGTCCCCATTACTTTCAAGGCTCTTTTTTTTCTTGTTGTCCTAGATTTAGATTTTTCCTTCTGTAAATTCGATTTCTCTCAGCTTCACAGAAGAGGCAGAGAAAAAATTGGTCTGCCTTCTTCCAGGAGGGAAAACCTTTCTGAAGGTTCATGGCAAGCTGGTAGCAACAATGGCCCATCCTGAGTGATGAGTCTCGTGGTATCCCTGATGATCACCAGGGATTCTTGAGAAGTGGCATCATCCCGCATTTAACCAACCGCTGCTGCTACCAGTTGCTTGATCAGTTTTTTTTTACAAACTTGTTTGTTTCCCAAGAACGGTCTTTTCCAGCAGTGTGGCAGAAATGAGCTGTGCCAAGGGTTCTTGTAATTTTCCAGAGAGAGAGTTAAACAAAAAGCTTAATTTCCTTCTGCCTTTCTTGAAGCCATAGCCTCAGAATAAGCTTGATCACTGCTGATAAACCACCGGAGCATTAAAACAACAAAGTCAGAAGTGGAGAGAGCATTAATCTTAGGAGGCGCCTGGAAGCATCTTTTCCAACTAAGGGGTTTTATGAAAAGGCAGAGGCTTTCCTCAGCTGCAGCTCGCTTTTAAGAACATTTGTTAGTTGGAAAAGGTACCGCCAGATTCTTTGGGATTTTTTGCTACTGTAGACCAACGTAGATCTGTTTTTCTGACAAGAGCATTAGCCCCGTGACCCTTCTTCACAGGCAGAACTCTAAATAGAGAAAGAAAAAGGAAAGAGGGAAGGAAGGAAGGAGAGATAGGAAGGAAGGAAGGAAGGAAGGAGAGATAGGAAGGAAGGAAGGAAAGAAGGAGAGATAGGAAGAAAGGAAGGAGAGATAGGAAGAAAGGAAGGAATAAGAGATAGGAAGGGAGGGAGGAACAGTAAGGAAAGGAGAAGAAAAAGAGGGAAGGGGAGAAAAGGAAGGAAGGAAAGAAGGGAGGGAAGGAAGGAAGGAGGAACAGTAAGGAAAGGAGAAGAAAAAGGGAAAGGGAGGAAGGAAGGAAGGAAGGAAGGAAGGAAGGAAGGAAAGAAGGAGAGATAAGAAGGAAGGAGAGATAAGGAAGGGAGGGAAGAACAGTAAGGAAAGGAGAAGAAAAAGACGGAAGGGGAGAAAAGGAAGGAAGGGAGGGAGGAAGGGAGGAAGGAAGGAGAGATAAGGGAGGGAGGGAGGAACAGTAAGGAGAAGAAAAAGAGGGAAAGGGAGAAAAGGAAGGAAGGAGATAAGGAAGGAGAGATAAGGAATGGAGGGAGGAACAGTAAGGAAAGGAGAAGAAAAAGAGGGAAAGGGAGAAAAGGAAGGAAGGAAGGAGATAAGGAAGGAGAGATAAGGAAGGGAGGGAAGAACAGTAAGGAAAGGAGAAGAAAAAGAGGGAAAGGAAGGAAGGAAGGAAGGAAGGAAGGAAGGAAGGACGGACAGATCATGGAGTTCTTGGTGCTCTCTAAGCTTGGTTGTTTGCTTGCAGACATTTCATTGCCTAAGTAACATCTTCAGTACCAGAAATGACCCTTGAGGAACTAGAACTCATTAAATAATATCTTCCTCTAAAACACAAAGCACCTTAAGTTTGCTTAAAACAGAGCAGAACACAACAAAATAGCTTCCCCCCCCCCTTTTTTTTTTACAAGACGGGCAGCTGAACTCGAAAAAGCACTTTGAGGCAGAGAGTTAAAAGGGGGGGGGCTTTCCATTAGGTGCCTTCTCTCGGATCTACCGCAAAACCATTAATGGCAAGGTGACTGTCCAGGCATTAAGGCCACTTGCCAAAGGCATCCACTATACACTCCTTTCTGGCTGGGCAGGGTTGGAGAGACACATGGTGCACTTCTTTAGGAGTCATGGTCCCAGCGGTGTGGGTTTTGCTGCTATCTTTTGGCCAAATGTTTAAGTACCAAAGCCCAAGAATGAATTTTGTGCTGGTCCGTGGACTTCTGTGCTCTCTTGGTTAGCTTGGACCAAGATGGATCATTTGGGGGGTTGGTTTTCTATCTCAGCAGGCCCATCTGAGAGGGGAGGGGAAGTCAAAAAGTCAAGATGGTGGCTATCATTCGATATATATATTTTTTNATCTTTTGGCCAAATGTTTAAGTACCAAAGCCCAAGAATGAATTTTGTGCTGGTCCGTGGACTTCTGTGCTCTCTTGGTTAGCTTGGACCAAGATGGATCATTTGGGGGGTTGGTTTTCTATCTCAGCAGGCCCATCTGAGAGGGGAGGGGAAGTCAAAAAGTCAAGATGGTGGCTATCATTCGATATATATATTTTTTTTGACCCCTCCGACAGATGTAGATACACAGTATTATGCTTGAATTTTGCTCTTCTTCCCAAATACGTTTTATCTTTGCATCAAGCTGAGTATGGTTCTTGGGTCCAAGAGGAAGAATAAGAGAATCAGTCTAGAAGCAATCATCATTAACCTGGGGGTGGTTTAATCATGGTTTCTTGAATAAGTCATGCTCAGCCTGTGATGTTGTAGCGTGTTCTGTGAATGGGGCCTGTGTTTTCCGGGGAAAGATGTAGAGCAGGGATGTCCAGCCTGGGCAACTTTAAGACCTGTGGACTTCAACTCCCAGAATTCCCCAGCCAGCACGGGGAATGGTGAGTTGACTGGCTGGGGAATTCTGGGAGTTGAAGTCCACGGGTTTTGAAGTTGCCAAGAATAACAGAGTTGGAAGGGACTTTGGAGGTCTTCCCATCCAATCCCCTCCCTGGTCAGGCAGGAAACCCTATACCATTTCAGACAGATGGTTGTCTAAATCTCTTCTTAAAAATCTCCAGAGTTGGATCACCTAGAACTTATTTCCATTCCTCTTTAGGGGAAAGTTTTTCCAAGACTTGCCTTCCTCCCAGACTTTGTTTTGACTGACTTAATAATAATAATAATAATAATAATAATAATTGATAATGATAATGATAATGATAATGATAATGATAATGATAATGATAATAATAATAATAATAATAATAATAATAATAATAATAATAATAATAATAATAATAATAATAATAATAATAAAGTTGGAAGAGACCTTGGAGGTCATGTAGTCCAACCCCCTGCTCAGGCAGGAAACTCTATACCATTTCAGACAAGTGGCTGTCCAGTCTCTTCTTAAAAACTTCCAGTGTTGGAGCATTCACCGCTTCTAGAGGCAGGTTGTTCCACTGGTTAATTGTTCTGTTAGGAAGTTTCTCCTTAGTTCTAGGTTGCTTCTCTCCTTGATTAGTTTCCATCCGTTGTTTCTTGTCCTGCCTTCAGGCACTTTGGAGAATAGCTTGACTCCCTCTTCTTTGCGGCAGCCCCTGAGATATTGGAACCCTGCTATACTGTCCCCCCTTGTCCTTCACTTCATTAAACTAGACATACCCAATTCCAGCAGCCGTTCCTTATATGTTTTAGCCTCCAGTCCCCTAATCATCTTTGTTGCTCTTCTCTGCACTCTTTTTAGAGTCTCAACATCTTTTTTACATCGTGGTGACCAAAACTGGATGCCGTATTCCAAGTGTGGCCTTACCAAGGCATTGTAAAGTGGTATTAATACTTCACGTGATCTTGATTCTATCCCTCTGTTAATGTACTTTGTTGTTGTGCTCCAACTTTGGTTTGTTTGTGATGCCTCCAAGCCTTTCAAGAAGACCTTGGTTGTATTATAATGCAGAGGTCCCCAACCTTTTGGGCACCAGCGACCGGTTATGTGGAGAGAGGTTTTTCCGCAGACCGAAGAATGCGTGGTTTTGTGTGCTGCCTGCATCCCGCGGATGGGGTTTTGCTTGTTTGTGCGGACCGGTTGCTGGCATGCCACAGCCCGGTACCGGTCCACGGACCTGGGGTTGGGCCCCCCCTGTTATAATGGGCTCCATGGATATTTCATAGAAATGGAAAGAGAGAGACAGTTGGATCCTTGTCTCTTGATAATGGCCTTGCATTTATGGCTTCGCCTCATTATAATTCTTCTAACAATTGATTCCCCCCCCCCAGCCTTATTTCCATTGCATTTTTGTTAATTGCTGTTCCTGATCTAATTTGTATCATTCATCTTCAAGGGCCTGAGTGATTTAGCGACTGAAGGTTCTAGTTATCGTGATTTATTTGCAAACAAGTCAGGAAAACAGGCTTTTAAGTCTGTATGAAATAGAGCACATTCAGATTCAAGAAGAAAAAGAAGAAGAAGATTGACTGGTTGACCTCTTGGGATCGAACCAGCAGGCCAGGAATGTTGCTTAATGCCAGCATCTGATGAATGAGGAATGATACCTTGACTGAATTTAAGAGCTCAGTGGGGATAAAAGAAGCGCCTTTTCAAAGAGGAGCACCAGTAAATGTTAGTGGTCCAGGATTGGAGTCCTTCTGCTCTAAGTAGTACATGGCCAACATGGCTGGCTGAGGAATTCTAGGAATTGAAGTCTACAGGTATTAAAGTTGCCATGACTGGACACCCCTGTCGTACTGGAAGCAGCATGTTGGAGATAAGAAAAGATCCGCTTTCTGATCTTAAACTCTGCTCCTCCTTAAATGGAAACCATAGAGTAGTAGACTAACACAGTTCTCCTACTATAGTGTCTTCTCAGCAGTGTTCTTCCTCCTTTGGTGTCCTTCATCCTCATGGTCTTAGGGTGGTGTTTCTCAACCTTGGCTACCTGAAGATGTTAATAGTAATAACTTTC
>NW_015389507.1:21805-62738 GCF_001527695.2 Protobothrops mucrosquamatus
GTCCTTCTCTTCATTAAACTAGACATACCCAATTCCAGCAGCCGTTCCTTATATGCTTTAGCCTCCAGTCCCCTAATCATCTTTGTTGCTCTTCTCTGTACTCTTTCTAGAGTCTCAGCATCTTTTTTAACCTTCCCCTCCAGCTCTGTCTGCTCTTCTCTTACAGTCACATGCAACTCATTTGTTGACCCCCTCCCTCCACCCCACCCCTGGTTAGGCTGCCACAGCAATGTAGGAGAATTTATTTCTGATTTGGAACTCAAAGGAGAATATACTGCACTTCCCCAATCAATAGGCAAGCTGGAACACAGCTATCCTGTTACGGCAGGTTTCCAAAGCAATAAGTGTGCATGGACGAGATATGCAAAAAGTGTGCTTGTTAGGGAGAAGACATGTAAACATCATAAGATAATGATGGTATATTTTAGAGCGGTGGTTCTCGACCTTGATGACTTTAAGCTGGGTGGACTTCAATTCCCAGAATTCCCCAGCCAGCACGTCTCATGACGTCCACCCAATGTTGAGAAACCCTACTCTAACTCATTCTTCTCTCCCATTTTCTCCCCTCCTCCAATTCCTCTGCTGTGACTTTAAGGCCCTTTCCCCTCGTCAGGTTTTGCTGCGGTTGATCTCTGGTGTGTCTTGCACATGTCCCAGCCTTGTAAGACTTGTTAATATTTTATCATTTTGATATACAGGGAATTAATTACTGTCAACAGAGCAGATTTTAATCTAATCAGCTATTCCGCACGCGGCATCCATTGCAGACATCAAAGTCAGCATCAAAGAGCTCGGAATGAAAGCACACACACTGTGCTTTCTGCGCAAGGCACAACCCCGTTCGCAAGGATACCTGCCCAATAGCTATCTTTTGGCATGCCCTGCTTCCCTGCCTTTGCTCAACTCCCGGAGTTTTGAGAGGCGTTTCCAGGACTAATGGTTCTCACAAGACTTGACAGGCTTAGCAATTTCACAGGAAAAACTAGTGGCAGCACACCAGCTCAGGGCCTCCCCATCTCAACCTGCCTTGGCTGATTTTCCTGGCTCTCGGCAGTTGCATGGGTGAAACAAACAGGTCCCTTGACTTGTTCTTTGACATTGCCTTCATGTCTTGCTTTTCTCCCAAGAATATCATCTCCTTAGTTGGGTTCTCATAACAATTCTGCAAGGAAGAATTGGGCTGAGAGAGAGTTGGCTTGGATCTTGGGTTGTACAAACCAGCTGTTGCGGTTGATAAACTATGAATTACAGTTTAGCATGTGGCGTGAATCCAACCGGTTGGAGATGATTGGTAAATAAGACTTGGGTGGGGGGACCACGTGATAATGTCATTGATGCAGTGGGCCTGAGTTTGGGTGGAGATAATGGAGGACGGGGAGGCCTGGCATGCTGTGGGTCCCTGGGATCGCGAAGAGTTGGACACAACTTAGCAACTCAGCAACAGGGACCATCAGTCCCAAAGTCACCTAGAGAACTTTATCGCTGTGTAGATCTGGATCTGGTCCTTCCCAGTCCCAACTTATCACTATTCTATGGGTGGGGCACCACCTAATGCCTTGCAGATTTTTTAGATTCTCTAATCCAGAGGTCCCCAACCTTTTGGGCACTGGGGACCGATTCTGTGGAGAGAGGTTTTTCCGCAGACCGGAGGGTGCGTGGTTTCGTGTGCTGCCTGCATCTCGCGGATGGGGCTTTGCTTGTTTGTGCGGACCGGTTGCTGGCATGCCGTGGCCCGGTACCGGGGGTTGGGGACCCCTGCTCTAATCTGGTGATGCTAACTGAATTCAAGCAAGGCATATCCCAGCCAACCTTCTTCTTTAATGTCTCTGATCATCCTACTCCTTCTTTCCACTTATTTTCTCTCTGCTGCTGTCCTTGCTGGCTTTTCTATTTGTGCTCTTCCACCCTGGAGTACTTATGCTGTAGTCTAGACACGGCCACCTGAACCTGGCTGTTTGGACAAAGCAAACAAGTATTTTACGTTTTGCAGCACAATGGCTGATGTATGTCTCCCTTTTTCCCTTGTCCAAATGAGATGGGCAGCCTGTGGACACCATCTGGAGGCTCAGTTGCCTGCGGCTGTCTTCCAGTCTGTTTTTTAATTGTTCTCAGTGTATCCTTACTTTGGGGCAAGGACTTTTAATGTGATCTTTCTTCTTCCTTTCAACTGTGTCCAATTCTCAGACTGGACGAAGACCCTGTGGTTTTCTTGGCAAGGTTTTCCAGAAGTAGTTTGCTATTTTTCTGTTTCCTAGGGCTGAGAGAAAGCGAGTGGCTCAACGTCGCCCAGCTGAATTTTGTGCCTAAGGCAGGACAAGAACTCCCAGTTTCCCACAACACTTAACCACAACACTAAACCGGCTCTCTGCTTTGATCTTAGCCCTTTTTAAATACAGGTGAACTCTAATAGGTTATTATGTTATGACTAAATTTGGCACTTAAGATATCTAGAAAAAAAAATCTGAATTATTTGAAGTAGCACCTATATCACCTTATCGAGGTCTTAGCCTCCGAAATGATCTTTATAGACTTGATTTCAAAATCCATTATAATGGGGAAGATTTAAAAAAAAAAGAGCCTTCTCATCTCCGTCTCCTTTTGCAAGGAATTCTTCCCCTTTGCATTACTTTTAAAACCAGAGTTGAAAATCCATTTTTCTCGTGCAGCTTGTGGTTGAGATGCTCAGGGAGCTTTTGATTATTTTAGTAGTTTATACGGCAGCGAGATTTACATTGTTCTTCCCCCCCTGCCCCCGCCTTTCTAATCATTTAAATTGTTTTTTTTTGTATGAACGTGTTGAGCTGTGTGATGGTTTTTTTAGACTGCTGTTTTAGTGTTCCAGTTTTACTGGAACAAGATGTTTTAGTTCAGCTTTTTTTTTTGTAATGCCTGTAAGCTGCCTTGGCAGAATTATTCAGCTTCCTTCAAAGATGGAGACATGAATGCTCAAAATAAACAAACTATTGGTCTTAACTAATTGCTGTTGGACTGCTGTCCCCACCTGCTACTAAAAGGAAAGCACTGCTGTTTTTAACCCTAACTTCCCCTATTAACCAAACATAGTCCCTATTTGCAATGTTAAAGGGGGGTAAAAAAAAACACAGAAACTTATAAAATCGCCTTTGGTCCCTTAAATATCTCCTCTTTCCAATTACCTACAATTTTTGGCTGTGCTCAGTCTAGTATAGATACTCCTCGACTTACACTAGTTTGCTTAGTGACACTTCGAAGTTACAACGCGGCTGAAAAAAGGGACTCACAACCATTTTTCACACTTAGGACTGTTGCAGCATCCCCGTGGTGACGCAATTTACATTTGGATGCTCGGCAGCTGGCTCATACTTACGACGGTTGCAGCGTCCCGGGGTGTGTGTGTGTGTGTCACTTGATCCCCTTTTGCGTCTTTCTGACAAGCGAAGTCAGTGGGGGAAGCCAGATTGGCTTAACAGCCATGTGACTAATTTAACAACTGCAGGGATTCACTTCACAAACGTGGCAAGGAAAAATCGTAAAATGGGGCAAAACTCACTTAAACAAATGTCTCACTTGGCAACATAAATTTTGGGCTCAACTCAAAGAAATGATTTCATAACAAAAAATATATTTAATCAGATAGGTTACTTGCTTTCATGACGATTGCCTCTGATATTACATCTCTTGTTCATTTCTATCGGTAAAAAGATGATGCTCTCTCTCTCCATACCATCTTTATAGCAGAACAGGCTCATTGGGTGACATCTGATGGCCCATGCTTCTCTTTAGACAAAGACATTCCAATCTGGCTTGTGTCCAGGAAGTCTCCCATGCCCTTTAGAAACTCCTCCCACTGACCTAAAGACAAACCCAGCCTTTAACCCAATAACTGCCAGGGTCCAGAACAGGCTCCATTGTGGTCGTAGGTTGAGGACTACCTGTAATGTTGTGATGTCACCAGGAACCTTCACAGAAGCTCTCGGGAGGGGGGGGCAAATAATGAAACAACAAAACAACAGCTGTCGAAGATGCCCATCCCTTGGTCTACCACAGGGGCCTTCAAACTTGGCAACTTGAAGACTTGTGGACTTCAATTCCCAGAATTCCTCAGCCAGCCAGGGGTGACTGGCTGAGGAATTCTGGGAGTTGAAGTCCACAAGTCTTCAAGTTGCCAAGTTTGAAGATGCCTGGTCCTTAGCCACTTTAAAAACTTTAAGAATGATGGGAGTTGAAGCGCCCGCCCATCCTAAAGTTGGCAAGGTTGAGAAGATCTGGTAGAACTGGAATTGTGCCAAGGCATCTTTGGCCAAGAAACCGACCTTGGTTGCCTTTTGAAAAAACATTTTGCTTTCTCAAAAGAGAGCAGGGCTCAGGAAATCTTTGTCCCCTGCGACTGGAGGATCTGCTTCATAGCTGCCCAGAAGCTGCCGACACAACACAAATTCTTCCCAGGCTTTGTGGTTATTGATGCCCTTGTTTGCATTTTCTCAAGCTCTTGTGTGCATTTGTCAAAAGTGGAGCAGTTGGGTCCTTGATCCTGAAGATTAGGAGGTTTAACAACAGGGACTGTGAGGCCATTTGGTTAGATTGTTTACAATACTGCTAGATGCTTTCCTGACAGCTGGTTCCATCTTTGGTGCTCTGGGAAAATAAAGAGATGAGAATTAAATCAGACACTCTCCCTCCCCCCCCCGCCTAAATAGAAGAAGGTTCTTCTCTTCCAATTGGTGGCACTAGTGAAAAGAACTGGGGCCAAATGGTGTCACAGGGTTAAAAGTTAAGGTTTTGAGGCAAGTCAATCACCCTCAGCTCCAGTTAGCGATTTGTTGTTGTTGTTAGTTGCGAAGTTGTGTCCGACCCATTGCGACCCCATGGATGACGTTCCTCCAGGCCTTCCTGTCCTCTACCATCTTCTGGAGTCCATTTAACCTCATGCCTACTGCTTCAGTGACTCTATCCTAGTGCTTCAGTGACTCCATTCTCTGTCGTCCCCTTCTTCTATTGCCCTCCATCTTTCCCAGCATTAGGCTCTTCTCCAGTGAGTCTTTCTCATTAGGTGGCCAAAGTACTTGGGTTTCAACTTCAGGATCTGGCCTTCTAAAGAGCAGTCAGGGTTGATCTCCTCTAGGACTGACCAGTTTGATCGCCTTGCAGTCCAGGGGACTTGCAAGAGTCTTCTCCAGCACCAGAGTTCAACTGTCCATGGGGTTTTCATGGCAAAGATACTGGAGTGGATTGCCATTTCCTTCTCCAGTGGATCACATTTTGTCAGAACTCTCTGCTATGACCTGTCCGTCTTGGGTGGCCCTGCACGGCATAGCTCATCGCTTCATTGAGTTACGCAAGCCCCTTCCCCACGACAAGGCAGTAATCCATGAAGAAGAGTTAGCGATTAGGTAACACAAAACTCCCCTTTAAGCTAGAATTTGTATTGTTTTACTTCCTACAACATGGGATAAGCCAATATCCTGTTTGGGCTCCCTTGTTTATTCTGCATCTTTCCCCACCTACTTACGCAAACAAAATTCTGAAATCTTGCAAGGTGGTTGATTTTTTTTTTAAACATGTTACTTTGGAAGTCTCTAGATAGAGCATTCCTCCATCCATTATTATTTTTTTTAAAAAAAAATATATCTGCAGATTGGGAAGGATCCCGGCGGAGGGCAAAGGTTAGCATTTCCCTTCTCTTCTCACAGCCTGCATGAAAAAGATGGACGAGCTTTCAACCCATCTTCGGTGTGATGGAATGAAGCCTGGGATCAAGTTGACAACTTCATCTTTGCCAGGGAGAAATTGCCCCTTGCCCCTTGTCAGCTTATCCCATCTCTCTCTCTCCTGTCAACTGGGGAAGATTTAGGAAACCCTGGCTTCTTGTGCAAGGTTAGGAAGGAAGATAAAATTATTAAAGTCACGAAAGAGGCGGGAGCTTGGGGACGTCAGGCCCCTTGGGTGCCTGATGTCCCTTTTTGCAGATTCTCTGCCCACGATTGCTGGAAATTGGTAAGATTTTCTACCAATTGGAAAAAGTTCCCCCAAATCTAACCTCACCCATATAATCCTGGCATGGATGACAGTTAGAACAATTAATCAGTGGAACGGCTTGCCTTCAGAAGCTGTGGGTGCTTCAGCACTGGAGGTGTTTTTAAGAAGTGACTGGACAACCATTTGTCTGAAATAGTATAGGGCAGTGATGGCGAACCTTTTAGAGACCGAGTGCCCAAAAACTGGCCCTGCCCCCGCTCCACCCCCTGCCCCGCCTCCGCCCCCTGCCCTGCCCTGCCCCCACCCTGTCCCTCACCCTGCCCACCCGGACGGAACGCTCTAGGTTTTTCTTGACTTGCAACCATTTGTTTAATGACCAATCAAAGTTACCAAGACATTGAAAAAAGGGGGTCCTAACACTTAACAATCATTGCAGGATTTCCACAGTCACATGATCAAAATCCGGATGCTTGGCAACCAGCATGTGTTTACAACACTTGTAGCATCGCAGGGTCATGTGATCACCATTTGTGACCTTCCCCATTGACTTCTGACACGGGAAAGTCATTGGGGGAAGCCAGATCCACTTAATGATCACATGATTCCTGAGAAGGTCGCAAACGGGCAGTTACATGAGTGTGGGATGCTGCAACCCATAATAAATGCACTCCAGTGGCCAAGAGCCTGAATTGTGATCAAATAACCCAGGGGATGTTGCGATGGACCATAATTAAGTGACTTTTTTTTTTTTAGCACCATTGTAACTTTGAACGGTTGCTAAACAAGTGTATTGGTCTGATTGAATTTACACTTTGTTGTAAGCTGTATAATGTCACTTGTTTAACACGGAACATGACGCTACTCTTTAGGGCTCAATAGAGCAGGTGAACCAGCTTGGCTTAAAATTCTGGGTTACATTTATGTGTAAAAACAATCCTCTCTGTTTTTCCTCTTTTGGTGTTGTTTCTTTCCATCCACTGGCCCTCGTTGTCAGCTTGTGCAAAAATGGCTGCATGGAAGAAATGAACTGGCGGTTTCATTTTTGCTGAGTTGTCAGTTTCCTTCCTCAACGGAAGGCTTCATTCACCGCCCTGCTTTACCCCTCACCCCGAGTGCAAATCCTATTTCAATCTATTCATTATGACTTTGTGTCTCCGGTAGAGCGGGATGTATCATCCTGCCTCACAGTGACAAATCTGAAGACGTTCCAACACCTTATTATGGTTTTTATTCGATCGATGGCCTTGACAGTGCCTGTTTTATAGTGTGCCTGGCTAGGTAGCACTTTGATGGGTCTGAGAACATGCCATTAAGCGCGGAGGGCTGGCACATGTTAACTTAGACTCTTGTGATCGGCTGCTGCGGGGATAAAATTGGGTTTGCACATTTCAGAAGGAAAATTCCAGTCTCCCCATGCCTTATTCAATTCCTCTGGATTGCTGTGGAAAGGTTCCTTATCTACATGCTTCAGCCTCTCCCAATCTGGCTGCAGATGATGGGTATGATGAGCCAACTCATCTGCAGGGCCCTGCTTGGAGAACGCGCGATGGCTATGGGCAAAGACAGCAGGAATAAACCAGAACAAAAAGTGCCAGTTTTGTCAGGTGGCTAAGGTATCAGGCTGGAAGCTAGGAGACTGGGACTTCTAGCCTTAGGTGTGAAAGCCAGTTGGCTGACTCTCGGCCAATCACCAGAAGACTGTGAGTTCTAGTCCCACCTTAAGCATGAAAGCCAATTGGGTGACTCTGGGCCAATCGCCAGGGAACTGTGAGTTCTAGTCCCACCTTAAGCATGAAAGCCAGTTGGCTGACTCTGGGCCAATCACCAGGAGACTGTGAGTTCTAGTCCCATCTTAAGAATGAAAGCCAATTGGGTGACTCTGGGCCAATCACCAGGGAACTGTGAGTTCTAGTCCCACCTTAAGCATGAAAGCCAGCTAGGTGACTCTGGGCCAATCACCAGGAGACTGTGAGTTCTAGTCCCACCTTAAGCATGAAAGCCAATTGAGTGACTCTGGGCCAATCACCAGGAGACTATGAGTTCTAGTCCCACCTTAAGCATGAAAGCCAATTGGGTGACTCTGGGCCAATCACCAGGAGACTGTGAGTTCTAGTCCCATGCTTTCTAGCATGAAAGCTAGAAAGTTCTAGTCCCATGCTTTCTAGCATGAAAGCCAATTGAGTGACTCTGGGCCAATCACCAGGAGACTATGAGTTCTAGTCCCACCTTAAGCATGAAAGCCAATTGGGTGACTCTGGACCAATCACCAGGAGACTATGAGTTCTAGTCCTACCTTAAACATGAAAGCCAGCTAGATAACTCTGGCCCAGTCCCTTTCTCTCAGCCCAACTCGCCTCACGGCTGTTGTGGGGCAAATAGGAGGAGGAAAGAGTATTGGGTATGTTCATCACCTTGAGTGTTTTATAAAAATAATACAAGCGGGACAAAACATCTAACAAAAGGGCCAATACTACCTCAGATGCTCAACCTGTGGCCTTGCCAGCTGCCTCTTGAAAGCTGCCATCAAATTGTAGCATGAGTATGGAAGAATAATTAACTACAGATAAGCAGTAGTATGGCCAAGTTCTGCTGTTTAATTCAAATTGAATTCAATTAAATTCTGCCAAATTTTGAGTACTGTATATTTCTGCATCCTACTATATGGGTGATCTAGTGCATGTTTTCTAGAAACTGGGTGTAAGCCAGAAAAAAAGTTGTTTGCTCCTGATTTAAAGTACCATTAGATGCATTAATTCAAAACAGGGAAGGCTCATCCTTCTGAATCTTGAAGACCAGGAGCAATTGTCAAGAAAAGACAATTTGGTGGGAACTAGCAAGCTTTTCTTCTGTAGTAAGGAAGGCTATCTGGTTATTTAAAAAAAACAACAGCCACCAACAGTAAAATTAATCCTAAAATTGGAAAGGGATTTAGAAATAACTCATAACTCTGTGCTGATGAGATCTTAGCTGGCAGTGAAGTCTCCTTATAAGCAAAAAGTATAGGATTATTTTCAGCATAAACTTAGTGTAAACTCTGTTTAGGATTAAGTTCCAGGACAAGTGTAATTTACCAACGTTTAGATAAAAAATTAGCATTTGCTGTCCTTGTTCTTTAGATCTTCCACTGCACCATCATTGAAAGCTTCTGCAGATTGCTATGTAAACTAGAGGACAGTAACAATAGAGCAGCATGCATAATTCCTCTGATAGGGATTGTAGACTCTGAATGAACATGTAAGAGTTGAATGCTTATCAGAGTGTAAAATCTTATGACGTGTTTGGGCTTGTTTGAAAGAGTGTGGATAGGAATGCCAACATCTCTTGAGGATGCATTGTGAAATCCAGAGAACGTTAATGCTTGATTTAAAAACAAATGTTCTTAAATGTCCTTCCTCTTGAGGTGAAGCTAGCTCCAACCCCACTGACTTTCCAGAAAGCTCTTGAAACATGGTTTGGTCAACTGGCCTGGAGATTCCATGGTAGAATGGAACTTGCTAGATAGTTCCATGATGTCAATCAAAGAGAATCTTTGTAGCTCAGGGATGGCCTGTGGAGTCCTTGGTGCTCTCTCAGCTTGTTTACTTGCAGATGTTTCATTACCCAACTAGGTAAGATCTTCAGTGCTGAAGAAGTTACTGTCAAGTTTCGAAGCACAGTCTTGCTGGATGTGAAAAATATTCCTTCTCAACTTGCCAACAAACCTGGGGGGGAGGGAAGGGATTGGAATGTGAGCTGCGAAGATCAAGAGGCCAGACCAGACCGGGAGATTCAAGGACATTCTACCAAGCGTCTGGGTAGACTTGAGGATGCTTTATCATAACAATATTTTCCTGCTTGATTGGGCAATGTGACCTGGCCAGGAGGAAGAATTCTATGCTTTAAAACTATGTGTATTTGGGAGGGTTCTGGCTCGAGCTGGCTTTGCAGTCATAATGTGCCGAATTGGTGCACTCAATAAAGTTTTACATTTAGAGACTGGAATGTCTTGAAGATGTTTGCTTGGTTGGGTTCATCAGGCAGAACCATGACAGTTACCTAGTTCAGTGGTGGCGAACCTATGGCACGGGTGCCAGAGGCGGCACTCAAAGCCCTCTCTATGGGCACGCACACCGTCGCCCCAATCCTACGCCTTCAGCTGGGTTTTATAAAACCTTTTCACTTTAGGCCTCCACCGCCTTGTACAAAAAAAAAGGTTCAATCAATCAGTCAATTTCAACTTCTCGTGGGGAAAAAAAAGATCTTGCAAAGTTGGAATTGATTGATTGAACTTTTTAGTCCCAACCAGTCTGCTGTTACCACTGCAGCCACGCCCACCCAATTGGCCACGGCCACCCAATGGGCCACACCCACCTGGCACCCGACGATGCATAAGTGGGTTTTGGGTTGACCTAGTTGGTAATGAAACATCTGTAAGAAAACAACCAAGCTCTGAGAACACCAAGGACTCCATGTTTAAAATGAAGTTTGACTAAATGTACTCTCTCTCTATTTTTTAGTCATTTCAAAATCTTTTAAACTTATTTTGGTTGCGTGTTTAATGGGTTTTTATCTATTTGGACTGCTTTATTGTGTACACTGCCCAGTGTTGCTACATGAGATGGGCAGCCATACAAACGTGATAAAACAAACAAACATATTGAAGAACATTTAGTTTCCATATCCACTTTAACTTAATTTTGCGAATGTGATTCTCAAAAGAATCCTCCTGCCCTGAAATTGATAACAACCCTACCTTGGCTCATCTTGACAACTTAAGAATCCGATGCTTCCCATCAGCTTTTGTAAGGAATAAATGCAAAATGCTACTTTTCAACAGCAGTGTAACATGTTCCCTTGTGTGATGGAGGAATATAAAATTACATATGTAGTGTAAAGAAATAGTAGAACCTATCATTATACAATGAAAGTAAAAGTCAGCTTAGGCTAGATAAGAGAAATACTGTGTCATGAAATAATAATAATAATAATAATAATAATAATAATAATAATAATAATAATAATAATAATAATAATAATAATAATAATAATAATACAGTTGGAAGGGGCCTTGGTGGTCTTCTAATCCAACCTCTTGCTCAGGGCTGTCCAGACTCTTCTTAAAAACTTCCAGTGTTGGAGCATTCACAGCTTCTGGAGGCAAGTTGTTCCACTGGTTAATTGTTCTGTCAGAAAGTTTCTCCTTAGTTCTGGGTTGCTTCTCTCCTTGATTAGTTTCCATCCATTACGTCTTGTCCTGCCCTCAGTTGCTTTGGACAATGCATGGTTCAATGGTCAATCCACATGGAGATGGCCACAGATGCTTTAGAAGATTAGACAAATTATGGAGGATGAAATTTACAATGGCTATCATGTATCCTATGTCAGGTACTATATACTAGCTGTGGATAAAGACATGTCCAACTTGTGGGTTTTGGACAATTTGAAGCACAGTTATAAACTAGTCAGACTCTTGCTGTGGTCAAACAGATTCTTTTCATGGTAGACGTTGAACTTGGGCAATTACGATCCACCACTGAGTTACAACATTGACTCAGGATACGAGTGAATGAATAAGGGAGTGAATACAGAACATTTAAGCATTAAAGCAGACGTTTTAATGCTTTCTATGGTTTTTAATGCTTTCTACTGTTTTTATTGTTTTAAAATGTTTTTTCAATTTTTTTTCTGGAACATTTTCAAATGTTCTGGACTGAAAGCCACCCAGAAGCATTTCTTGAGCTGGGCGGCTACAGAAACCAATCAATTAAACAAACAAATAAAACATAATCTTTTAGTACTTTCACTGATCGGAGATGATGATTCTTGAGTAGATGGAGAGAAACCAGCTGATTTCAAGTTGAGATGGGCAGTTGTGTTAGAGGACACCGCGGAGATAAACTTGGTGGACCTCCATAAACTCATATCAGACTTGGAATCTTAGGCCTGGTGGTAGAGAAGGCCAGATTTTAAGATACTCTGGAAGTAGTCTTATTTGATTATATCAGGGAAGCTGCAGAACTCCAGATGCTGCTTTGGATTACCCTTCTCTGGAGACCGGGTGGGAAATGCCTGGCTTTAAACATGTCCCTTTCTCTCCGTACTCCCATTTTCTTTTGCAGATGACTGACCTGCCTCCCTCGTTTTTAACACTGAAGCCAGATTGTTTTAACTAAAGATGGAAACACTGGAGTCGGAATTGACTTGTCCAATTTGCTTAGAGTTGTTCGAGGACCCCCTCCTTCTGCCGTGCGCTCACAGCCTCTGCTTTAGCTGTGCCCACCGCATCTTGGTCTCCAGCTGCTCCTCTGGCGAGAACCTTGAGCCCATCGCTGCCTTCCAGTGCCCCACTTGCCGACATGTCATCTCCCTTAACCATCGGGGCCTAGAAGGCCTTAAGCGCAATGTGACCTTGCAGAATATCATCGACCGATTCCAAAAGGCCTCTCTGAGTGGGCCCAGTTCCCCCAGTGAGAACTACCGTGAGAGAACCTATCGCCACAGCCCGACCATGTCGACAGTGGTGGACCGGATAGCTTGCCAGTTCTGCGAGCAGGACCCTCCCCGCGACGCCGTCAAGACCTGCATTACTTGCGAGGTGTCCTACTGTGACCGCTGCCTGCGGGCCACCCACCCCAATAAGAAGCCATTCACCAGCCACCGGTTGGTGGAGCCTGTGCCGGACACTCACTTCCGGGGGCTGATGTGCCTTGAGCACGAGAATGAGAAAGTGAACATGTACTGTGTGGCTGATGACCAGCTCATCTGTGCCTTATGCAAACTGGTGGGGCGGCATCGGGATCACCAAGTGGCGTCCCTGAGTGACCGGTTTGAGAAACTGAAGGTAAGTAGAGGTGGTGGGCAGGCGAAGCAGGGACGGGTGCCATATGAAAAGTCCAGATCGTATTTTTTGGGTAACAAGGTGGAATTTAGATATAATCCAGCCTCGATTTTGAAAGTGGCAGATTGCGTGAACAGGAGAGTGGGCATTATTTGGATTGAAGCATCATAATAAAACTTCTTTCATCCTCTCTGTCTTTTACTTGGGCTTGAATCAACATTCTTATTCAAAAGAGGGACTTTGTTTGGGGGTGGGGTGGGGGAGATTGTTAATAATCCTGAAATTGTGTCCCAGACTAACCAGGATACAGGGTGAATGGTGATTGACAAAATCAGGACTTTAGTTTTGGGATAAATGTAGTGCTTTGGATTCCAAGGGACGAAGATGCTTCAGAACTCACCAGCTCTTGGTGACTCTTTAAAGCAGCTGCATCTTGTTCTTTCTTCCAAAACTGTAGAGCCATTCTTCAAGAAGATACATTTGGTGTAAGTCATTTCCAGAAGATAGTAGTGTATGTCCACCTGTATAGCACCTTTTATATCTTCCTATCTGTCCTGCACAGCTGGAATAGTTTGACAACAGCTGTATCTTGAGCCTGAAGTCTTTCTTAACATTTACTCCAAGAGAGGGGAGCTGCTAAATGGCTGCCAGAGGTGACTCAGCCTTCCAAACTTCTGGAGGGCTGCATGAAACCATTGGGTGACGCAGTGACTGTGGGAAAGAGGCATCATGGTGTTTTGGGGTTTATTTTGTGCCAGATTTTGATGGTAATGGAAGGAAAAGCCTGGTGGGACAGGCTCGCCTGACGTTCCCACCTTTAAAGCCCATCTTCCTCAAATTTGAGATATATCCTGAAATTGCACTACTTTTGTTGCTGAGTTTTAACGATGCAATGTTTGGGGGTTGGTAAGTCATCTGGAACCTCTGGGTGGTTGGTTATGCATCTTATTCTAGCGACCGGTTGCTCTTTTTAACAGATACATTTGCATTCAACAATATTTGCATGTGTTGTATCCTAGACAGTGGTGGGATTCAAATACGTGAACAACTGGTTCTCTGTGTGGATGCCGCTTCCGGAAGTCCATTCTGGGCCCGGGCAACAAAAAAGTTGCTGCCGGTTCTGCCGAAGTGGTGCGAACTGGCTGAATCCCATCACTGATCCTAGAGTTATATGATGGTCAGGATTCGGGAGCCCCGCCTTCTCCCGAGGTCCTGCATTTTGTAAATAAGAGAGCCGATGTAAACGAGGAGACGGGGTGTCTACTTTGTGGGAGGAACTGGAGCCAACCTGTCCTAGGAAGAATCATTCATTAAGGAACAACTTTGTTTTCAATGGGTTGAAGTCTGCTGCACCTTCAGTGGAACAACCTGCTTTTCTCCCCCCCCTTTCCCCCCCTCTCAGCTACTTGAGGGTGTTTGCAAGTCAGATTTCAGCTGCACCAGGTAATAAATGTTTTGAGCAGCCTGCCTTGAGGAGAATAGACAACTGATGCCATTTCGGATCTAGTGGCTGTTGACAAACTGGTTTTTATGCTTTGAGGGAGGTTTGATTTATGGCTGTCAGGGCTGACAGCCACAGCCTTAGTCTGAAATGTGCAGAATTTCTATAGACTCTTTTCCAGCATATTAATTTTTGATGTTGCACCTGCTCCCCTAAGAGCTGTTTATGCTTATGCGCAAGCTATCATCGGCCTTAATTGCCCTTTTTAATTTTAGGTACAGTTTCTTTGACAATAAGAGGAAAGTACATAGGCACATGTTCAGAGGTGCTGGCCTGTGTGGTAAGGAATCTGGAGGGTGGTCCACCAGATCCAGTTTTGCATCTTTGTCTGTAGGAGGCAAAAAAAGAAATAGAATATATAGATCCTTCTTTCCCTTGCTTTGTTCAATTGTCAAGGAAGGATACTTTCTCACTTTTCCAGCCCAATCAGACCTACTATCCCAACCCAGCACCATTAACTTATTAGTGGCAAGATTTATAGAACTTTTCCATTGAGAACTTCATGAGGAATTTGTCAATGATCCAAATTCCATTGAGAATTACACTGGTGATTTGTTACCAGTGGTCCAAATTCCATTGAGAATTCCATTGGGAATTTGTTAACAGTCCAAATTACCTTGAAGATTTCTTCGGGAGTGTATTAATGGGTTCAAATTGCACTGAATGGTCCAAATTCTAAAAAAAATGGTCCAAATTCTAAAAAAAATGGTCCAAATTCTAAAAATAATAATAATATTTGATTCCATGCAGTAAAAATGAAAATTAAAGAGCATTTTTTTTACATTTAAAACATAAGAGCAAAAAATAACCAAGTTTAAGGTTTGTACTTACAGATCTTTAGAAGAAACCCAGTCTGACTTTATGCTGGGATTGCAAATGCCATCAATTTCAGCACAAACTCTGGGGATTTGGCAATTCCAGCACAGTTGAGGAATACCAAATTGAGATAGATGGATTTAGAATTTGGAAGGCAAATTTTGCAGTTGACTAAGTTACAGAAAATGACCTAGAAGGAGACGTGCCACTCTACAAGAGTTTCTAGAAGACCAAAAAGGAGAAATCCTAAAGACAAATAAATAGCTGTGGTTCTTTCATCTTTGCCAAACTGGCTAACACTGTCAAGGGAACCAGATCAAAGCTGAGCTGCTTCAGTCTGATTTTTTTTCCCCCATTTCAGCCAGGGATTTGGAAATTCAAAGCATTTCTATTCAGCGTCCTAACCCTTAAGTAGCAAAATGCACTTCCTGCAACATTCACAATGGGGTTTTAAACTAACAGGAACGTCATCTGCAGCATTAAGAAGCATTATGCACAATGCTGGATTTTCATTTCACACAGCAGACGTGTGCCCATAAAAGAGTGATGTTGATCTTTCTGACTACAGCACATGTGCCTGTTGCATATTTGTGGTACCAACGGGCTATTCTGCTGATATTCTACAGTGTCATTCTAAATATTCTGCTCATGTTTGATTTAATGGAAGATACATGATTAATTGGGAAATTAAAAGTCATGCAGCATATAGGCGAGGGGCGTGATGGCGTTAGCAGTTATAGATGCTGAGCTGGTCAGCTGCAAAGCTGTCAGCCTAGGTTTGAGACCCGAGCGCAGTGTGATGGGATGAGCTCCTGTTCCTGCCTCAGCTCCTGTCCACCAGTTCAAAAGCATGCAATTGCGAGTAGTTAAATAGCTATCACTTTGGTGGGAAGGTAACAACGCTCCGCGCACCTTGGCATATAATACTTGCCACATGACTACGGAAAATGTCTTCAGATAATGCTGGCTTCCTTGGCTAAGAAACAGAGATGAGCACCAGCCCATAGAGTTGGAAATGATTGGACAGGGAAAACATCTAGCTTTAACACACACAAACACACACACATATTTGTATGAGGAATTAGATCTTTAGCCAACCAGCCACCTAGGCAATTTTCTCTGTCTCTGGCAGGATGAATTGAAAAGTATCTCATCTTGTCTAAACAAATCTCACTGCAGATGTAAACTGCTTTCAGTTGTCTTACTTGTCACTCTCCAGATAAATATACTTTTTAGCCTAGCTAGCTCACAAAAATCACTTTCAAACATGCAAAGAACATACGGATGTTTATGAATACAAAGTTCACTTTTTCGGGATGGATAACGTGCAATAGCAGCCCCAGAAATAGAATTCAAGGTGTTTACAATATTTAAAACAGGAAAGGAGAGAGACTTTAAAGAAAATTATGCATGGCAGACGTCCCTTCACCTATTTTTGTAGCCTCAAAGCTCGATAATGCAGAATTGGAAGGAAATCTCCAGATTAAGTCAGTAGAACTCATTATAAGTTGACTTACAACTGTAACTGAGCCCAAAATTTCAGTTGCTAAGTGAGACAGTTGTGAATTGGTCATTCTACCCCATTTTACAACATTTTTCCCCACAGCTTTAAATGAATCAGTGCAGTTGTTCAGTCAGTAACCTGGTTGTTAAGTGATTCTGGCTTCCCCACTTGACTTTGCTTGTCAGAAGGTCGCAAAAGGTGATCACGTGACCCAGGGACACTGTGACCGTCATAAATATGAGTCAGTTGCCAAGCGCCCGAATTTTGACCATGTGACCATTGAGGATGCTGCAAGATTCGTAAGTGTGAAAAACGGTCCTAAGTCTCTTTTTTTCAGTGCCGTTGTAACTTTGAATGAATTCACTAAAGCAGACATGTCAAACTCATGACATCACGTGACGTCACGCGACGTATCGAGACAGTTTTGCCATTGCTGGCAATGAGGTCGGCGCGGCTTCCACGTGACGCGTCCAGCCCGTGGGCCGGCAGTTTGACACCCCTGCACTAAAGGAACTGTTCTAGGGCTGGCTGTATTGGGGGATTTTTGTCATTCTTCCCTATCTTGGTGCTTTTCAAGCGATGGCGAATTCTAAGAATTGTAGTGCAGGAGATCCTGAGGTTTAGGGAAGGACGCAACTAGGTTTGATTTGAATTGTAGCCACCACGTTGAAGAAGGCTAAAATCGAAGGCCCATCACAATCCGTTTACTTTGATTTGAAGTCCTGCTTTGTCCTGCAGAGAAGATTTTTGTCGTTTTGGAGGTTTCCAGTTGAGGATTTTTTTTATAATCTAATCAGCAGTTCTTGCTTTCAGATGGTCCCTGTTTCTCTCTCTTGTTTGAGGTGGATAAACATCCTTTTAGCAAGGCAAGCTGATTTGCTTCCTTTCCTCAGCCTTTGAACACTTCAGCCTAAGGATGAGTTCCTTGTGATTCAGCTAGAAGGGTTTGTCTTTTGCCCTCCCAGGGAATTGCTCTAGGAATGTGATGGATTAATTCATATTTATAACAAGTCTATTTCTGAGGTCTAGATGCATTCGGTCTAGCTACTGTGTCTGTTTCTGTGTATGCAGAAACCCAGCCAGGGTGACTGGAATCAAAGAGAATGATTAAAAATTTCTCAAACATACCTATGCAATTAGAATCACATTAGCACCGTGTTATTTTAGCACAGTGATTCTAGAGCTCTCGGGATTAAAAAAGAGAAAATCTTAACAGCCCTTATGGAAGCTGGCAAGCTGAGCTTTGTATTCTGTGATTTTCACAGGGCAGTGGAGAAATTGGTGCTGAGGGTGGAATTCATTATGAATCTCGGAGCCTATAAAAAAAAGAGAGTCTTTAGAGCTAAAGGTTTTAAATAAACTTGAAAATGTCGAGGTAATATTTCTGGATCTGACATTTTGAGCAAGCAGCATGAGCAAAAGTCAGTCAAAACCCAGAGATTCTGTAACTCGTGCAACCATAGTTGGATGACCAAGTATCATGACCAGTGTTGCAGAAATTCCACAATCTGGGCTTACTGGTTTAAGAATTTGAACTATAGATAATCCCGTGGCTGTGAAATTCCAAGCAGGTACCTGTTTTTGACATCCTTCCCTTGAATGGCAAAGAACAATTAGCATCTTCCACTGAGACTGACTTGAATTCGTTAAGAGACTTGAGAATCTCTTCAATCAATGGGGGCCAATAATTCTGTCGTGGCATCAGGAATTAGAAAAAAAGTCTTGCTTTTATTTTGCATTGTGGTCTCTTGAAGTCTCAGACAGCAAACCACCCAGTGTGTTCTTTACTTATTTATTTTAAAAATGTGCACGGTGTTAATGGTTCTGCGTGGCTTACCGCATATACAGTGTAAAAGCATCCATTAACCACCCAACTAAACGCCCCATTAAAACATAATCGATAGAAAGCAGAGGTTGAAATAGAGGTCTTCAAAGGCTCTGAGAAACAAATGGTATTCAGAACTTTCAGCCGAATTCCAGTAAAGAGAGGGCTTCCTTCCCTGATAGTTTATTCCATCTAGATCTCATCAGAAAGAAAAAGGAACTAGTCACTGGGGTCAACATTGTGCTGGAATCTCCAAAAATATCCTGCTGACAAACTAGCGATGTGAATATGGGGCAGAGGATGTGGGAACAGGTGGTCTGTGAATATCTTAAGCTTAAATTAGGGATTATTTTTTGTACCATCTTAATTGTTGGTTAAGGAATTCTAGATGGTAGGTTCCAGGAGAAAGAGCCTTTCCTGCTGCGGTTCCCTCCCTCTGGAACATTGTCCTCCCCCAGCCCCAGATGAGGTCCATATCCATCCTTTTGGTCTTCCAAAGGGGCCTGGAGACCTGGCTTTGCCAGTTGGCCTGAGACCCCCAATGGGAGCATGTCATTCTGGAAGGGAGTAATGGTTTAATAAGATTCCACCTCCTCTCCTTGTGCTTCTTGGCCCCTTCCTCCTCATCTTCATCAACTTTGAACTGGTTCTAGTGTTACTAATTATTGTTTTAATGTTCTAAAGTTTTATACTGATATGTTATTGATTGTAAGCCACCCAGAGATGCCTCAAGGTGAAGATGGGCAGCATAAAACATTAATAAATACATACATAGATCAGTCTTGAAAATTTCTTTCCATGGATTATTCTTTGACCTTCACTCAGTGGTGTTGGGTGGGGTGTCGGAGGGAGAAAGTCCAAAAATCTTCAAGATGCCAAGCTCAGAGTTGCAGTTGAAAGGTTGCCGTTCACAAGACCAAGAGATGGGCCTTTGATCATGATGCCAGCTCTACCATCTTGCAGATCTTGACCTCTTAACACATGGACACACTTGCCCTAACCTCTGGCATCCTTCTTAACCCTCTTCATTCCAGTTACTTGATTTTTGACCTGATGCAGTTGGGTAATTCTTTGATTTCTTGGCCTTGCTTGTAGTTGACAGTGATCAGTTTCCCCCCCCCCTCTCTGTGGGTCTTATTTCCAGTATTAGAAGCTGGTGCAGAAGAAAAGGATAACCTGTTTTGAAGGACCGGGCTAGACTGGGAAAAGGTTTTCTCGGACCCAATCCTGCGTTTTCTTCTACGGTTTTCAAAACAATCCACCATCTCAGTCTTGGTTTTTCCATGAGTGGAGCTAAGAAGGAAATGATAGTCTTTCAGGTCTGAGATGGTTCATTTCACTCTTTTTAATGGAAGTTAAAAAAAAAAAAAAGGAAGGGTAAGGCTGGAGACTCACAATGTGACAATTGCTGGTTCCTTTCCTACCTCTTCCTGCCCTGGTTCCATTTCTGGTGGTTCCTCAAATGAAGCAACAGGTGAAGAACCGAAGGCAGGTTACTGTTAAGAATTTAGCACTAAAGATCAAATGAAAAATGAAAGTAAATTATTGTAAAAGCCATAGCATGACCTAGATAAAAGTATCGGAGGCAGAGGAAAAGGGTAGGAATCGATGTCAGAGGAAACAGCTGGAGAACTGGAAACTCTTCGCTGCCAATTTTTTTTTTCAGGGGTGCAACATCTGAGACCCAAATTCAATAGGTGAAGCCCTGTTGATGCCCTCTCTCCTCCTTATTTCCCTCTTGCTCAAATATATGGATGACATATATAGATGACAAAACCCCATTAAGACAAATCTCTACCTGGAAAACTTTACAGACTAAAATTTTGTCAAAGGAAGAAATTTTTCCAACTAGAGATTATGTCTTAATGGAGTTTTTGTCATCTATATAACTGCAGCAGGATTATTGCTGTTAGGACTATCCCAATGACAGGCCTTTAATAGGGATGTCAGAATCAGCCTAAAACACAGTTCTGCATCCTTTTGAAAATTTGGGGTTTTAAAAAAATCCACACTACATTTGTCCTTTTTGGTGCATTTCTCCTAATAGATACTGTTTTTTCTAACAGATACTGTTTCTCCTAACAGATAATGTTTTATAAATGATTTCCCATGATTTATGCATCTGGCTACACAATTCTTCCTAAGGGATATGTGTGTGTGCTTTAATGTTCTACAGTGAATCCATCACTGGGAGAATAATTGTCCTGTGGTCTACAGACTAGCTCAGTGTTAAGTTTGAGACAATTTATATGAAAATGCAAAGTATATGAATGTTTCTCCTGCCTCTAATCCCCATGCTTTTGAATCCTATGCCTTTGTTGGCTAGGAATTTTGGGACCTGTAGTTCAATACATCCCGGATGGTAAACAATTGGGGAAGACTAGTATATAATATAAATTTCCCCCCAACTTTGCTACCTGATGCAGCTTTGACTCTTCTTTGTTTTATGGTTAGGCTATCTGGGATTGTTCAGAAGTATATCTGCCCAATGGGAGAGTCAGAAACATTGAATATATAGATGTAGAGAGGGAGAGAATTTGCAGTCCTTTGCCAGGGTTCTGCTTTGGGGGGCATAATTCCTGTTCTTGTTTAAACAATAATTCCAAGAGAAATATTATAGCACGTACCTCCTGCTAACTTTGAGAATTGCTGAGCTCCAGGAGACACTGATTCTTGACACATGTTTGGCTGCATAGGCAGCAAAGACAGAAATAGCAACTATTGTTTATTTCTACACTGTCAGGTGTCAAGAACCAGGGCCACATGTTAAGTTCCAGTTAAGCTGATTTATTGCTCCTGCCTAAACACAAGAATCTAGTCAACTAATGGTCAGCACTAAATTGGCGCTAGATAAGCGTTAACAGAATTCGAGAGAGGTTGAACATTTGTGGGAACATAATGATTCTAGGATGATTCCTCTCTTGACGCCACCCCCAGTCTCTGGTTGCCCTTCTGTTGCTGTTACATTCTAATTCCATGATTGGCAATGGATGTTGGAACTGATGGCCCGTTTCTGTTGGAAAAGCATTGGGTTTTAGATGATGCTGAGAATCAGATGATTTTGTCTCTGCAGGCATGATCACATGCCTGGGTCTTCAGCTGTGGCTATGCTTGGACTGAACTCGACTTGACACAAAAGGAACCCTGAAAAAGAGGCCAAACTAGCCACCATCAAGCAATTTGCATTTTGTTAGAGATTCTCTTCTGCAGGAGCAGTGGCTCAAGGTGACTCCAGGCCATGCAGTTGCATAACAGGTTTTGGGTGACTAAAATCTCCTCACTGCTCAAATATTCCTTTTGTTTTTCGGTTGTGTGACCTCATTTGAGAGTCTAGCTTTCTCTCATTTTAAAACCAGTTGGATGGCTACTCTAGCAGCATGAGGGGATTGAGGCAACTGACCCCCACATCTTTGGATGACCGGGATCATGGGGGAACTACAGTTTATTGAGTTTATTTTCCAAGCTCTTTTTTGGGAAAAGGAATTTTAGCTTAAATCAGGGAGGCTAGCGGTGGGTGAGGCTTGCAAGGATTTGGGGATGCGTATGAAATTTTATTCTTTCTCTCTTGTTTGTTGACCTAGCTTCAACTTCCTAACAAAGATTCAGAGTCAGCCTTAGCTGTGTGGGCGGGTGGGCGGAGGATAAAATGAACAAATCAAATATGACTACTGCAGGATATATGATATAGGGGCAGTTTGTTAATGACAAATGGTGAATGACAGCTACTTTTTTAAAAAAAAATCTCTAGGCTTTCTTTCAGCATTGTTAAACTTCATATATTTATTTCTTGAAGCATCTCATTTATTGAGCGATGAGCATTCCTTTAAAAAACCATCTAAACAATCCTTGCAAGTACGACTGGAGGCTAGAGACCATTTCTGAATTTTTTATACCTATCAGCTTAAAAAAAATAGCTTGCAGGATCAGCCATGATTTTTAACCACATTGACTGGATTAACAAAACATGAGAAGCTAAACCTAAGCAAAGCACATTATGGCTTAGCATATCATGCGCTGTAGACCCAGCCAATGAAAGAGGCTATTGTTCATGTAGTCTGGGATTGTCCTATATGGAAGCATTTTCCCAGGACTTCAATTTTTCCATCCCTACAAGGAGATCCCAGGCTTGAAGTGGGTGCTCTGAATGATAGCCCCTTCCCCTTTTGGGGCACAGGTAAAATTTGTTTGAGATCACAAACGGGTATAAATTGGTTGTGCTATTTAGTAAATATCCTGAGGGGTTTTTCTTCTTAAAAGATAACCATGAAACAAAGACTGACAAATCAGTTCTGTTTATAAATGCTTTAGCTGTACCAGCTGGTTTTTGAAGACAATAAACCTGACACTGGGACTTTAAGCTAATTCGGTAATTTGAAGAATGGCTAAGCCTTAGAAATTCAAAATGACAAAGGAGATTAAAGAAGCATTGAAACCCATGTAGGAGATGCTACATGAAAATGTGATTTGTCTCACAGTGGCTCGCTGGGTTGAGCCTTGCCATCCTAAGAGGGTCATTCTTTTTGCATCTGAATATAATATCCGAACAGGTTAAATGTTAGAGTTCTGTCTGCCTGTTACTGACCAGGAAACTTTGATGACTCCAGCTAACAATGTTGTTGCGGTATTCAGTGGAGAACAAAGATTGGTGAGGCTGAAGGACAGATGCCATGGAAATGTACAGTATATAACAGTGGTGGCGAACCTATGGCACGCGTGCCAGAGGCGGCACTCGGAGCCCTCTCTGTGGGCACCCGCACCATCGCCCCAGCCCCCCCTCCTCCCACGGCCCCCTCCTCACCAGCAGCCCTCCGGAGGAGAGTCGCCCCCCTGGCACAGCACACACAATGCTGTGCAGCCAAGGACATGGTAGCCGGGCAGTGGGGACAAGACTCCGGCCTTGCACTCCATCGCGCGCAGATGATGCTGCAGGGCACGGGTGGAGGGCATGGCTACCATGGCGCTGCTGGGCTGCCTGGGTGATCTGTGGCGGGCCGTGGAGATGGTGGGTGGTCCAGTGGGCACGGTGGAGCGGGGACAGGGGTGGGGGGTGGTTTTGGGGCACTCTGTCTCTAAAAGGTTCGCCATCACTGGTATATAACCAAGGGAGATGCACGCTTATGTAGCCCAAAGAAGGAAAAAAAGGGAAGTACACGACAACACAATTTTGCAAGAAATGTCTGTGTGTACCGTGAAATAATTACTATCATTTAAATTGGAGGGGGGGATCATCTCCCCAGAATACGGGTAGTCCTTGACTTAATCATCATTCATTCAGTGACCTTCAAAGCTACAAGGGCGCTGAAAAAAGTGACTAATGATCGGTCTTTGCACTTACGACCATGGCAGCATCCAGTGATGAGAATTCAGGCCCTTGGTAACTGGTATGTATTTACAGCAGTTGCAGTGTCCTGGGCCCCAATTGTAATTTTTCTACTTCCAGCAAGCACACTCAATAGGGAAAGCCAGATTTGCTGCGTAACTCACTTAACAACTGCTCTGATTAGCAACGGAAGTTCTGGTTGTTAATGGAGGACGACCTGTACCGAAAAATATGATTATTTTCTCCTACATCTGTTTTGTATTCTTGGCTGGGCATGATATTCTTGAGTCTTTTCTAACAAGTTGCAAAACCGCCAAGACACTTCCCGTTGTGCTTCAGAGTCCAGTTTTTCCTTCCCTGGAGTGTCAACAGGGAATATCATGACTTGCATTGTTCTGATCCTTGTAAATATTCTGGGGCTCTGCCTGGCAGAACCAGGGGGAGGAGTGAAAAGAGGCATCAGCCTAGATCGTTATGTAGCCACAAAGGAACTAAACCCAACCCACCTTGGTTGCCATTGAATCTTATCTGATAATAATAATAAAGTTGGAAGGGACATTGGAGGTCTTCTAGTCCAACCCCCTGCTCAGGCAGGAAACCCTATACCATTTCAGACAAATGGCTGTCCAGTCTCTTCTTAAAAACTTCCAGTGTTGGAGCATTTACAGCTTCTGGAGGCAGGTTGTTCCACTGATTGATTGTTCTAACTGTCAGGAAGTTTCTCCTTAGTTCTAGGTTGCTTCTCTCCTTGATTAGTTTCCATCCGTTGCTTCTTGTCCTGCCTTGGAAAATAGCTTGACTCCTTCTTCTTTGTGGCAGCCCTTGAGATACTGGAACACTGCTGTCATGTCCCCCCTCGTCCTTCTCTTCATTAAACTAGACATTCCCAATTCCAGCAACCGTTCCTTATATGTTTTGGCCTCCAGTCCCCTAATCATCTTTGTTGCTCTTCTCTGCACTCTTTCCAGAGTCCCAACATCTTTTTACATCGTGGTGACCAAAACTGGATGCCGTATTCCAAGTGTGGCCTTACCAAGGCATTGTAAAGCGGTACTAACAGTTCACCTGATCTTGATTCTATCCCTCTGTTAATGCAGCCTAGCATTGGGTTGGCTTTTAAAAGTACTTTCTAAAAGTAACCAGGAGCTGACCGTTAATTGAGAAGATTCCTATGCATAGGTTTTAGCCCAAAATCAGTTAAATCGAACCTTCAAATTGTGGATCTGGGTTTTTTGGGCCTGACACATCCTGGCATCTAATTTTTTGCCCAAGGCCTTCATTGCTACTCTACCCCGTGATGATTTCCAGCAAATTTCTTGATTGCTTGTTCTTTTACTATTGACTTAAAATGAATAGCATTCTCAGCTTGGAGCAAAGAACCTTCGGTGAGTGATAAGGGCCATATTTTATCTTCTTTTTTATTTTACAACAGAGGGCATCCTGGGCTTGTACAGGCTAAATGGAAGAAGGTGTCCGAGTTGCCTTCTTCCCGTCCCTTTTGATAAAACATTTAAGATTCCTGCCATAACCAGAGTTAGTTTAATATTCAAGATGCCCCTTTCTTGCCATGATGAATATTCAACTCATGAATTAGCATACTGCAGTGAATTTTGCATGGAGCGCTACATGTTTTTTGAACCCATCTCGATAGTCGAGAATCTTTCCCCTGATATCGGTAGCCTCGGACTTGTATTCACTCAAAAGAGGACCAGCCCCTCATTATGAAGCAATCCCATCTCTCTGTCACTTGTTAAGGGAGCCCGTTTTTTTGTGCGTTCGGGCTTTGAACAGCTCTTCCTTTCGCCATTCAGACTGGCGGATGTCGTTGTGGGACTTGTCTTCCTAACGAGAGTGTGTCTTTCAAAAGTGTAATTTGAATGTCACTTTCAACGGAAACGTTGACGTGGTTTTGAGAGATTTCCCGTGCAGAGTGCAAGGAGGAGGAAATCTCAGCTTTTCACTCGCCGGCAGACAGGCCCCCGTCCTCCATCTCAGCTTGGGGTTGTTGAAGCCCACCCACCATTCTTCTGAACTATCCAAGACAAAATCACCATCCGTTTGGTTCATGTAGATCAGGGGTCTTCAAACTTGGCCCTTTTATGACTTGTGGACTTCAATTCCCAGAATTCCTCAGCCAGGCACGCGTGAAAAGGGGCCCTGTCTCTCTGGATCCTGCACAAATCTTGCACAAATAATGTTGCGGAGAAGCCCCCTTTGTCACTCCAAGGTTGATCAATTCCACAACTTTTAAGAGCAATGTTTATTCTGTAAACCTTCCTCTCTGCTCTCCAGTCCTCCTAACCGAACAAACTAACTAGTGTTGCTTAATTGTCAGGATGCCCTGGGGTGCTGTGAATGGGTGCATTTTTGAAAGTCTCTCCCCCCTCCCTCCCTTGATTAATGTTACTTTTGTGAAGTGCCCTCCAAGTGCTTTTAAGGACCTTGGCTTGCTCTTCTCACTGCTTCTTGATCACTTGCAAATTAAGAAGGGGTTGGGAGGGGAAAGAAAGGAAGGGAAGGACGAGAGAATGTCTTTATCACAAAAATGTTCCAGGAAAGCCGTGTTCTAATTTTCCAGCAGTTTAGAAAACCAGGGTAGGCTTTTATGGTTGTCTTCTCGGCAACCGACATGCTCTTGACAAGTTGGTGTGTTTTATTTAAAGCATTTTACTCCTCGTTTTCTCCAAGCTGAACACAATGAATAATGGAACTAAAGAGTTTCTCACTCCATGGAACTCAGACAGAGTTACCTGCCTTTTTCTCCTTTCTCCTTTCGCTGACCTGCAGGATCACCTTGGGCATCCTGGTAACCGGTGGGGTGCTGTCACAAGGCAGCTGTGAAGCCAGCTGTTTGGACTTTTACATAGCAGCAACGTGGCCATGGACTAACAAGGATGAGAGCTCAGTCCAGCACATCTGGAGGGCTTCAATGCAGGAATGCTGCCTACTTTCCCTTGCTGAGATTTTATTTGAATGCAGGAGGGCTATGGATGCTCCTCCCAGCCCATTAAACTCGACTCTTCTCTGTGCACTTGGACAGTCCTGCATTGCAATGGAGAAGGCATCAGACTGTTACTAGCTCTGGTCTGCTGCCCCCTCTAAACCATGGAACAAACGATCGTCCCACTTGTCAGTTTTGAAAAGTTGCCCATGTAAGCTTGGCTTGCTGTTTTATTTGATTGCTATTCAGTCAAAGGAGGTGTGTGTTTTTTCCCTTTCCCTTTTTGCCATGTACAAACCTAAATCATGCAAGTTGTTGCTTCTGAATGAGCTCTTGCAGATCTAGAATGGTAGCTGGGAAGCTGCACCGTTTTGGGGGGGCGGGACTGATGCAAAGTAGGCAGGGCCATGTTCCTGTGGGTGGGGCCAGATTGATCCGGCTTCCTGGTTACGTTCTGAGATCAGTCGGGGGCCGTCTCCTTCTATACTACCATTTTTGTGTGCTTCTAGGTTGCCAGGTCTGCTTCCAAAAAATAGCGGACAAGCGGGGGGGGGGGGTGTTAAGTAGTAAAAAAAGTAGACTGTACAGCTTTAGATTACGTACCATTTCATCATAAAGCTTTTGAGTAAAAAAAATGTCCACTATTTTGTGAAAAAAAATAGTGAACATAATGTGAAAAAAGTGGACTGTCCGCTCAAATAGTGGACACCTGGCAACCCTATGTGCTTCCCATCCCAAGAGGATGGGGATTAGAGGGGGTATTAATTGTGTTGTCTACACCAGAGGTCCCTAACCTTTTGGGCACCAGGGACCGGTTCCGTGGAGAAAGGTTTTTTCCGTGGACTGGAGAGTGCGTGGTTTTGTGTGCTGCCTGCAGCCCACGGATGGGGCTTTGCTTGTTTGTGCGGACCGGTTGCTGGCATGCTGCGGCCCAATACCGGTCCACAGACCAGGGGTTGGGGACCCCTGGTCTACACCATCCTTTCGTCTTGATGGTCTTTGCAACTGGGAATCTCCTGCTATTATAATAGATTGTTTTTATCTTGGTCACTACAAAACAGCTTGAAAAATAATTTCAATTCTTAGATAGATTGCCATTTTTAATAATGGAGCATCGTTTATGGTTAGGCCCTCATTCTTTCTGGGGTACTTTTGTAAAGTTATACTGTAGATCTTTCAGCTAATTTCTTTATTTTCTGGATTTTTTTTCTCTCTCCAATGCCCGTGCCCGTGATCAGCACAAAATAAACAGAACTCAATATGGACTTTGAGCCACTTGTGCACGGGTGTTTCCTGTCTCTCTGAACGAGGGAGGCAAAACCGGAAGTCTAAAAGCCAAGGAACGTTTTCGTTTTTCCTTTTATAAGAAATGTTTCATATCATAAAAATATAAAAAAACAAACAAACAAGAACGAAGTTGGAAATTAAGAGAGAGAGAAACCAGAAAGACACTGAGAAAAAACAACATCCATACCATTGTGCCTTCCATCCTTCTTTCTGTTCAATAACTATCATCTCAAACTTTCCTCCTGTGTTTTCCTTTCATTTCTAATTCCCAAAATTAAAAGTCAACAGGGAGGAAAAAGTGGCAATTGAAAGAAAAAAAGGTCCAGCGACTTCATGCAATAAGAAGAGTCTTCCTCTGAAAAACAAAATTCTGTCACAAAATCATGTCCAGTACATTTTTGACTCTCCTAACAAAGAGTCAGAACTCTCAATTTTTTTTTAATTAACGAGGGAGAGTTCTGTGGGTAATTACGAAAGCCCTGTTTGAATTAAAGCAAGACAGAAAATTGTTTGGTAACGGCTTGATGCCTTCAAATATTGGCTTTTAATCCCTGACTCCTTGGGTACTGCTTGTTTTCCTGAATTTATCTATTAGGCTGGGTTGGGAGAAAAAAAATTAAAGAAAGCTATTAGATGCCAACATTTGGATATTTGGGAGGTACCGGACAACCCATGCCCAGTTGGAACATTGTTTCAGACATATTTCTTTACCTAAAGAGGGAAACAGAATTTCCTAGGACAGCAAAGAAGCAGTGGCGATAGGAGTGACTTCCGACTTCCTACCGGCTTCCCCACTGACTCTCTTTCCTCGTGGGAATCCGTCAGGGAATGAATGTTGGAAACGAACATGTGACTATGGCTGCATGACAATGCGGCAGCACTGAAGCAGAATACAGAATAACAAGAGATGAAAAGGACTGTGGAGGTTCTTCTAGTCCAAGGCAGCCACATCTTCACCAAATTTAAACCCCGTGAGAGTCCTGGGTCTTGGATATTGAATGCATTCTGTAAATTAGCCCATTTCAGGTGGATTTCCTTGTCCTACGGTGCACCGTTTCACCCAATAGAACAGACATGTCAAACACAAGGCCCGGGGGCCAGATGCGGCCCACGAAGTGGTTTCATGTGGCCTGCGAAGCCATCCTGGAAACAGTGAGGGAACGGCCCCCTCTGCCTTGGCCCTGGCCCAGGCCGGCCGGGAGCCAATGTACAATTTTGTGGTGGCCATCTTGGCACTTGCCCCAGTGGACCATGCGTTGGCACTTGCCCCGGTCCCACCCCCTTCTGCCAGAGACCCTCAGATCTGTCCCACTCCTGTCCAGGCCCCCCATAAACACCCTTGACGCGAATGATGTAGAACTGGGCACGCCCACCCAGTAGGCCACACCTACTCCATCCACGCCCACCCATTAGGCTGCACCCACTCTGGCCACACACACCCAGCCCCCCCCAGGGCAACCGCAATGCTGATGCGGCCCTCAGTGAAATTGAGTTTGACACCCCTGCAATAGAAGGTTACAAACAGAGAAACAGACAGAAGGAGAGTTTTAACAGTCTCCTGAGCGGGAGGACAGTATCTTTGTGTGAGATGGGTGGTCTCTACATTTGACAAACATAAAATAAAATAAATAGCATATAGATTTGAAGTTATCTTAGGACAACAAGTGTCAAGGGATTAGTAACACAACTGAGACGTTCAAACCTGCCTGGGAAGCTATTTTAAGTTTAAGAGGGCTAATAATTATGATAGGAATTTAAGAACATCTATTGCAAGGCCAAAGTTTTACTCCTAAATTTCATCTCCTGATGCCCGTGCTCATGTCTGCCTTTATCAAAGGGTTTATGTATTTATTTATGCTAGAAGTAAACATATGTTTTGAAATTTAACCTTTTCACAGGTAGGTTAAATTTCCTCCCCTGCCCTCCGCAGCTAATAATAATTTTGAAGAAAGTTTTCTGCTTATGATGCATTTATAAAGCTTAGTAGAGGCTCCCAGCAAACGTGAAAACTTGTTGGACCAGTTTGGAGGGCAAAAAGAGTGGGTGTGTATGTGTAACTTGGGAAGGAAAGTGTCACAACAGCTTCAGCTCCAAACACTCCCCTCCCTGTTCCCCCCCTCCCATCCAATTGCCAGTTTACAGCCTGAGGTTGCACATTTATGTATTCACAGTATTTATCCACCACCCAATATTTAAATTCCCTTGCTGGCTTGCAGTCGTAATAAAGCACAGCTGTAAATGAAAGCAAACGCAAATGAAGCATAAAAACTTTCCCAGCCAAGAATAAAAACAGAGTAACAACAAGCCAAGAATGCTCCAGCAATGGTAAGAATTAAACCAGTTTGAAATTCTTAAAAGAGTTGAAGAGGCCCGAGGGGATTTAAAAAATGTTTTTTCCCCCTAGTAAAATAAAATAAAGTGAGAAATAAAGAGAGTAAAATGGCATTGCTGAGAGCATTCCATAGATGAGGGGCTACCAGAAACAGCTTTAGTGGATACCGTTGATATATGTCAGCAGAGAAATTGTCTAGAATGTGCTAAGGCATTTCATATTTAGGCTGGGAATGGGAACAACAAGGGACATTTTATCACTTTTGGTTGGACGTGTAAGAAAGCTATAAAATTCTGGATTCCGATACATACCCTCATTTGGAAGACATTAAAGATTAATATGCAATTGAGACAAGAGGCCTTTTTAGTCCTTTGGGAGTGACGGGCAAGCAGTTGGAATAAAATTATGGAATCCTGTCTTATTGCAGGATAACTGAAGCGAGATTATTGTATGCCCAGAAATGGAAAGACTTGGCAGTGCCCTTCCAAAGGTGCTTTTTGCCTTGTGTTTTTTCTTTGCAAATGTTTCACTTCTTATCCAAGAAGCTTGTCTATGGAGATTCTCAATGATCCAGGTCCTGGTTATAATAATAATAATAATAATAATAATAATAATAATAATGATAAAATTGAAAGGGACCTTGGAGGTCATCTAGTCCAACCCCCTGCTCAGGCAGGAAACCCTATACCATTTCGGACAAATGGCTGTCCAGTCTCTTCTTAAAAAATTCCAGTGTTGGAACATTCACTGCTTCTGGAGGCAAGTAGTTCCACTGGTTAATTGTTCTAACTGTCAGGAAGTTTCTCCTTAGTTCTAGGTTGCTTCTCTCCTTGATCAGTTTCCATCCATTGCTTCTTGTCCTGCATTCAGGCGCCTTGGAGAATAGCTTGACTCCCTCTTCTTTGTGGCAGCCCCTGAGATATTGGAACACTGCTCTATCCCCTCGTCCAGATCGTTGATGAAGATGTTGAAGAGCACTGGGCTCAGAACAGAGCCCCGGGGCACCCCACTACATACTTCCCTCCATGTAGATGCGGTTCCATTGAGGACCACACGCTGAGTACGGCCGGTCAGCCAGCTACGGATCCATCTGGTGGTGATGCTGTCTAACCCACATTTTTCTATCTTCTGAAGGAGTAGGTTGTGGTCTACTTTGTCAAATGCCTTACTGAAGTCCAAGTAAATTATATCCACAGCATTCCTCTGATCCACTAATTTTGTCACTTGGTCAAAGAATGCAATAAGGTTTCTCTGGCATGATCTGTTTTTGACAAACTACATTGTATTTTTTTCCTTCTTTTCTACTTTTCTTCTCTTTTTTTTTCTTTCTTGCATGTTTACCTTTCTCTTTGATTTCTCCTCTTTTTCTTACTTTAGATGAGTTCGTATTAGTGTCTATCTTCCTTTAAAAGAAAACCTTTAATTAAAAAAATATATTAAAAAAAGAATAATAACAAGCTTCCCTGAGAAGATTAGAGGACCTGGTGAGGTTTAAGCGTGATTGGAAATGAATCTGTAGGTCGTGTGGTCCTCATAAATCTGAAGAGCATCAGGTCAAGAAAACTGCAGGGCTCATTTCCACAGAAAGAAAGGGTAGCTTACAAGTTCAATGAACTCAATAATCTAAAATTACTTTTCTCTACACTCTGGCTAAACTATTCCAATAAATTGTTACTTTGCTCCCCAAGATGCATGGAAAGTGGGGCTATAAATAAAGCCCTGATGGTTTTCTCTGCCTCCTCTTAGTTTCTATGTGACTTGTTTGTTTTTCTTGCAAATCCCGCTTGCACTCCTAATCTTTGACTTTATGACCATTGGTTTAATGACCATTCAAAGTCACAATGGCACTGAAAGTATGACTTACAACTAATCCTCCCACTTATGACCATCATAGCATCCCCATGGTCAGAACAGAATAGAACAGAATAACAGAGTTGGAAGGGACCTTGGAGGTCTTTTAGTCCAACCCTCGGCTCAGACGGGAGACCCTATACCATTTCAGACAAATGGCTGTCCAGTCTCTTCTTAAAAACTTCTAGTGTTGGAGCATTCACCGCTTCTGGAGGCAGGTTGTTCCACTGGTTAATTGTTCTAACTGTCAGGAAGTTTCTCCTTAGTTCCAGGTTGCTTCTCTCCTTGCTTAGTTTCCACCCGTTGCTTCTTGTCCTGCCTTCAGATGCTTTGGAGAATAGCTTGACTCCCTTTTCTTTGTGGCAGTCCCTGAAATATTGGAACATTGCTATCATGTCAGCTCTCGTCCTTCTCTTCATTAAACTAGACAGACCCATTCCTTTAATCCACAGTCCTCTTTATCTTCTCAGCCCAAGAAAGTGAAGAATGAAGGACAGCCATGACAGCTGTTTTTGTGCAGATGAAAGGCTGATGTTGAGAAAATGGGAGGAATCAGTTTAGTTCACGTTTTAATGCATCACCTCAATTGGTGCCTTGGATGTTGTCTCTCAGCAGGACCAGAGTGTGGTTTTCAGACAACATAATCAACAACTTGGGCATTTCAGTTTGTTTACTTATTTAAACAATGTATGTAGCCTTGCATCGCCCCGTACAGTGATTCTAGATGGTGAACAAGGATTAAAACCGAAACAAAAACATGATGCACCTACAGTAACATCTAGAAATAACAAAATATACATAAATATATGCACAAGGTCAAAGAATATTCTATTTTCAGTCCAAGGACCTGGAATCAGACAAATCAACCAACAGAACTGATTTAGCTTCCTGGCCCCAAAGTGTGGAAACATTCAGGTCTTTAATATCTTCCAAAAGATTAACAGGGTTGTGAAGCTTCTCTTGGGAGACAGTTCAAAGCAACCACTCTTCTATGAGCCTGGAGAGAGAGAGAGAGGGGGAAAAATCGTGCAAAAATGCAGGCATTAGGAAAAGTGCTAATTAAAATATGTACATATATTTATGTGGATTGTATTGGGGGGAGTCAGATCCTGACTTGAGAGGAGAAAGGTTCAATATCTTCAGATTAGGAAGGAGGAGGAGGAGGAGGAGGAGGAGGAGGAGGAAATAACAGTTGTTAAAAAAGCACTCAACAGGAATCACAGGCTGGAGAAATTGTTGTTTTTCCGGGTAGATGTAATAATAATAATAATAAAGTTGGAAGGGACCTTGGAGGTCATCGAGTCCAACCCCCTGCTCAGGCAGGAACCCTACACCATTTCAGACAAATGGCTGTCCAGCCTCTTCTTAAAAACCTCCAGTGTTGGAGCATTCACCGCTTCTGGAGGCAGGTTGTTCCACTGGTTAATTGTTCTCACTGTCAGGAAGTTTCTCCTTAGTTCTAAGTTGCTTCTCTCCTTGATTAGTTTCCACCCGTTGCTTCTTGTCCTGCCTTCAGGCGCTTTGGAGAATAGCTTGACTCCCTCTTCTTTGTGGCAGCCCCTGAGATATTGGAACACTACTATCATGTCCCCCCTGGTCCTTCTCTTGAACTGGATTGACTATTAATCACAGTTTGAAGTAACTTTCTCTGGTTATTATATCTGGCCATTTCTCATTATGAAAGCCGGTCATTAGAAGCTGGTTTCTTGATCTCCCTGGCGTAGGGTTTAAAAAGGGGGCCACTCATTTAGAAAAGATAACCTTTCTCCAAATTCAGGAGAAAGATAGATAGAGCAGAGGGTCAGCCTCAGCAGAAGACCCCTAAAAATATTTCTAGGGAATATGGGAGATGTTTCTTGGCTGGTACCTAAACTGCCCACCTGCAAATCTGCTGCCTTCTTCTTCCTTCTGTGTGGATTAATCACACGCAAGAGAAATCCTGTAGGTCTCCAACGCTTCCTTCTCCAAAAGAGAAGATCAAAGAGTTTGGTCCTTGGAATTGCTCACCACTTGGGGGAGCAAAGAGTTGCAAGACTCCGGCTGTGGAGATCAAGGGAATGAATAACCTTGAAGAAGTTTTCCAGCAGAAGTTTTCCTATTCAGCTAGCCATGGAAAATTTGGTATTGTTCCTCTCCTTAATTCCCCTTTCTACTGTAAGATTCAAAATGCAGCATTTTTTTTTTACATTCTTCATCCTTTGTTTCTTTTTCAAAATCATTCCCTCTTGAAAGTTGGGCTGATTAATTTTATATTCAGTCCATTGTACTCCTTCTGGGCCAGCAGGAAAATGCAGAAAAATAGGCTCCCAAGAGTTTTGTTCTGTGCATGTACGCTTTTAAATGATGCAAGAACAATGGGCCTTGGATGTTTTGTGATGCTGTTCTTGCTATTCTAGTGGGAAACTCATGTCCATCTGAATAAATACATAAAATCGTAGGATGGTGAAGTCCAGTCAATTTCTTTCCTTTCCTCATCCATCCCTATTATCTCTGTTGTAAAGGCAGATAAGTGAGAAGAATTTATATCAGTCCCAAAAGCTTTAATTTGTTGGCTGACTTCTTTGTTGTAAACAATTGAGTTAGTTATGTACATTCATGTTTCAAGAGAATTATAGTTGATGTGAAATTTGTGAAGGATTTTGCAAATCCATCTTCTCCTGTGCCAGACCAGGAGCCATTAAGGGCATCTATCATTGTCTTGTGCAAGTGGTTTAATATTAACTCAGTTACGGTACCATTCCACGTGATCTGTGCCTTTATGTAGAGAGGAAACCATGATGGGTAGCGTCGTCAAAATCATTGGAATCTGGTTGAGATTTCATTCTGGTATCTAGGAATGTGGTGGGCAAAATTCTATGAGTTTATTTATTCTACGCTGAGGTAAATTGATGTCTCATTTCTGACATACATCCTTGTTTTGAACCTAGCATCCCAAAGGCCTCTCTTTTTGGGGGGTGCTTCTATCTCTGCCCGTTCAGCCAAGCATCCTCTCCAGTGAATATCGAAGGAAGAACTCAAGGCTGGAACAAGATCTTGTTCCAGGATTGGACTGTGCTGGAAAATGTTTGTGTATGTTGGGGCAGATGGTGAGTTACCCTGTCACTTCCCATCACAGGCAGCTACAAGCTCTCTTGAGCTCCTGGGAGATAACAAGAGTGATAAATGTAAGGAATAATTGCTCTGCGAGTCAAGCTTGTGAGAGCAGAGAACTCAAGCTAACATGCCCTTGAATCCTTCTGGAATGCTGATGGGAAGGTCTGGTGATGGTGGTGATGGTAGTCTTAAATGTGTTTAGTCTACAGGCACAACATATCCAGGTTCCTCGTCACACCCCTACTGTAATGTTTTGTGGGAAAGACTCGGTGAGACTGGTCCCAGAGAGGCTGGGGAACCATCAGATAAGAGGCAGCATAACCCCCAGTTGAATAGTGGGCAAGGCAAGAGAAGGAACTTTCCTAGTCATTTGGGCTGAAAAGAAATAGCAGGAGAATTGCCCTGTCAGATTTGAAATATTCTCTTTATGTAGGTTACGATAAAGCAGGATCAGCTTATCTGGTTGTCTTTCTTGGACAAAAGTATTAAATTTCTGTTAAGCCACAACTGATACAGATAGTCCTCGGTGTAGCACCACAGCTGAGCCCAAAATTTCTGTTGCAATATATGAGACTTTGCTTAGTGAGATTTGCCCCATTTTACGACTTTCCTTGTCCTCGTTGTTAAATGAATCACTGCAGTTGTTAAGGGAGTATCCTGGTTGTTAAATGAATCTGGCTTCCCCCTTGACTTTACTTCTTAGAAGGCCGCAAAAGGGGATCATATGACCCTGGGACGTTGCAACCGTCATAAGTACATGCCAGTTGCCGAGCATCCGAATTTTGATCAGGTGACCACGGGGATGCTGCAACAGTTGTAGGTGTGAGAAATGGTTCTAAGTCACTGTTTTCAGTGCCATTCTAACTTCGAGCAGTCACTAAACTTAAGTCGAGGACCACCTATATTTTGGAAACCATCAAATGAAACAATGTCTGCAACTGAACAGTTGATCTACCAGGGGACTTGCTGTGGTACACACTGGCTGGGGGATAAAGATTTGTCTGTGACCATTTCTGAAGGCCACCAGTCCTGGAAAAAATGAGAGACAGTGTATCTCTCAAAGCACAATAGAAGCACAATAAAACTTCCCAAGAGAGGACTATCTCAAATACTGAACATTTTATTAGGGCTGCAAAAAAATTGCTGAATGTAGGAAATTAATTTCTTGGCCCAATTTCTTGCTATTGTGTCAAGTGCCAAAAATGTTGGTGGAAAGCACTGACGTCCCTGCCTGACAAGTCAGCTAGTTTTTTGGGGTTTTTTTTTTAATGCTACATCTTTCTAGCTCACCATGGTCCCCACGTTTTTTTTCAGCTTTGATGAGGAACATGGCTTAAAAAACGTTGAGACAAAAGATGCGGAAAGCTCACGTTTAGTGCTGCCAGCTGGATTTCATCCAATTTCATGGGTAGGAAAGGAAACCCAGGCGGGATTTTCCAGATGAAGCTTATGTGGCCATGCTGGACATTGTGATTTATTTGGAAATGAATCACAAATCTAAATAAATGTAGAAATAGAAAAGAAGACCACTCCAAAAAGTTGCAGGGTCATTGTCAAGCGTGAACAACCAGATCCACATGTGAAGAGTTCAATTAGGCTTCTTCTTCTTCTTCTTCTTCTTCTTCTTCTTCTTCTTCTTCTTCTTCTTCTTCTTCTTCTTCTTCTTCTTCTTCTTCTTCTTCTTCTTCTTCTTCTTCTTCTTCTTCTTCTTCTTCTTCTTCTTCTTCTTCTTCTTCTTCTTCTTCTCCTTCTTCTTCTTCTTCTTCTTCTTCTTCTTCTTCTTCTTCTTCTTCTTCNTCTTCTATGAGCCTGGAGAGAGAGAGAGAGGGGGAAAAATCGTGCAAAAATGCAGGCATTAGGAAAAGTGCTAATTAAAATATGTACATATATTTATGTGGATTGTATTGGGGGGAGTCAGATCCTGACTTGAGAGGAGAAAGGTTCAATATCTTCAGATTAGGAAGGAGGAGGAGGAGGAGGAGGAGGAGGAGGAGGAGGAGGAAATAACAGTTGTTAAAAAAGCACTCAACAGGAATCACAGGCTGGAGAAATTGTTGTTTTTCCGGGTAGATGTAATAATAATAATAATAAAGTTGGAAGGGACCTTGGAGGTCATCGAGTCCAACCCCCTGCTCAGGCAGGAAACCCTATACCATTTCAGACAAATGGCTGTCCAGTCTCTTCTTTAAAACTTCCAGTGTTGGAGCATTCAACGCTTCTGGAGGCAGGTTGTTCCACTGGTTAATTGTTCTCACTGTCAGGAAGTTTCTCCTTAGTTCTAGGTTGCTTCTCTCCTTGATTAGTTTCCACCCGTTGCTTCTTGTCCTGCCTTCAGGCGCCTTGGAGAATAGCTTGACTCCCTCTTCTTTGTGGCAGCCCCTGAGATATTGGAACATTGCTATCATGTCCCCCCTGGTCCTTCTCTTGAACTGGATTGACTATTAATCACAGTTTGAAGTAACTTTCTCTGGTTATTATATCTGGCCATTTCTCATTATGAAAGCCGGTCATTAGAAGCTGGTTTCTTGATCTCCCTGGAGTAGGGTTTAAAAAGGGGGCCACTCATTTAGAAAAGATAACCTTTCTCCAAATTCAGGAGAAAGATAGATAGAGCAGAGGGTCAGCCTCAGCAGAAGACCCCTAAAAATATTTCTAGGGAATATGGGAGATGTTTCTTGGCTGGTACCTAAACTGCCCACCTGCAAATCTGCTGCCTTCTTCTTCCTTCTGTGTGGATTAATCACACGCAAGAGAAATCATGTAGGTCTCCAACGCTTCCTTCTCCAAAAGAGTAGATCAAAGAGTTTGGTCCTTGGAATTGCTCACCACTTGGGGGAGCAAAGAGTTGCAAGACTCTGGCTGTGGAGATCAAGGGAATAAATAACCTTGAAGAAGTTTTCCAGCAGAAGTTTTCCTATTCAGCTAGCCATGGAAAATTTGGTATTGTTCCTCTCCTTAATTCCCTTTTCTACTGTAAGATTCAAAATGCAGCATATTTTTTTTTACATTCTTCATCCTTTGTTTCTTTTTCAAAATCATTCCCTCTTGAAAGTTGGGCTGATTAATTTTATATTCAGTCCATTGTACTCCTTCTGGGCCAGCAGGAAAATGCAGAAAAATAGGCTCCCAAGAGTTTTGTTCTGTGCATGTACGCTTTTAAATGATGCAAGAACAATGGGCCTTGGATGTTTTGTGATGCTGTTCTTGCCATTCTAGTGGGAAACTCATGTCCATCTGAATAAATACATAAAATCGTAGGAGGGTGAAGTCCAGTCAATTTCTTTCCTTTCCTCATCCATCCCTATTATCTCTGTTGTAAAGGCAGATAAGTGAGAAGAATTTATATCGGTCCCAAAAGCTTTAATTTGTTGGCTGACTTCTTTGTTGTAAACAATTGAGTTAGTTACGTACAGTCGTGTTTCAAGAGAATTATAGTTGATGTGAAATTTGTGAAGGATTTTGCAAATCCATCTTCCCCTGTGCCAGACCAGGAGCCATTAAGGGCATCTATCATTGTCTTGTGCCAGTGGTTTAATATTAACTCAGTTACGGTACCATTCCACGTGATCTGTGCCTTTGTGTAGAGAGGAAACCATGATGGGTAGCGTCCTCAAAATCATTGGAATCTGGTTGAGATTTCATTCTGGTATCTAGGAATGTGGTGGGCAAAAATCCTATGAGTTTATTTATTCTACGCTGAGGTAAATTGATGTCTTATTTCTGACACACATCCTTGTTTTGAGCCTGGCATTCCAAAGGCCTCTCTTTTTGGGGGGTGCTTCTATCTCTGCCCGTTCAGCCAAGCATCCTCTCCAGTGAATATCGAAGGAAGAACTCAAGGCTGGAACAAGATCTTGTTCCAGGATTGGACTGTGCTGGAAAATGTTTGTGTATGTTGGGGCAGATGGTGAGTTACCCTGTCACTTCCCATCACAGGCAGCTACAAGCTCTCTTGAGCTCCTGGGAGATAACAAGAGTGATAAATGTAAGGAATAATTGCTCTGCAAGTCAAGCTTGTGAGAGCAGAGAACTCAAGCTAACATGCCCTTGAATCCTTCTGGAATGCTGATGGGAAGGTCTGGTGATGGTGGTGATGGTAGTCTTAAATGTGTTTAGTCTACAGGCACAACATATCCAGGGTCCTCGTCACACCCCTACTGTAATGTTTTGTGGGAAAGACTCGGTGAGACTGGTCCCAGAGAGGCTGGGGAACCATCAGATAAGAGGCAGCATAACCCCCAGTTGAATAGTGGGCAAGGCAAGAGAAGGAACTTTCCTAGTCATTTGGGCTGAAAAGAAATAGCAGGAGAATTGCCCTGTCAGATTTGAAATATTCTCTTTATGTAGGTTACGATAAAGCAGGATCAGCTTATCTGGTTGTCTTTCTTGGACAAAAGTATTAAATTTCTGTTAAGCCACAACTGATACAGGTTGTCCTCGGTGTAGCACCATAGCTCAGCCCAAAATTTCTGTTGCTATATGGCACTTGTTAAGTGAGTTTTGCCCCATTTTACGACTTTCCTCGTCCTCGTTGTTAAATGAATCACTGCAGTTGTTAAGGGAGTATCCTGGTTGTTAAATGAATCTGGCTTCCCCATTGACTTTACTTCTCAGAAGGTTGCAAAAGGGGATCATATGACCCCGGGACGCTGCAACCGTCATAAGTACATGCCAGTTGCCGAGCATCCGAATTTTGATCAGGTGACCACGGGGATGCTGCAACAGTTGTAGGTGTGAGAAACGGTTCTAAGTCACTGTTTTCAGTGCCATTCTAACTTCGAGTAGTTACTAAACTTAAGTCGAGGACCACCTATATTTTGGAAACCAACAAATGAAACAATGTCTGCAACTGAACAGTTGATCTACCAGGGGACTTGCTGTGGTACACACCGGCTGGGGGATAGAGATTTGTCTGTGACCATTTCTGAAGGCCACCAATCCTGGAAAAAATGAGAGACAGTGTATCTCTCAAAGCACAATAGAAGCACAATAAAAGTTCCCAAGAGAGGACTCTCTCAAATACTGAACATTTTATTAGGGCTGCAAAAAAATTGCTGAATGTAGGGAATTAATTTCTTGGCCCAATTTCTTGCTATTGTGTCAAGTGCCAAAAATGTTGGTGGAAAGCACTGACTTCACTGCTTGACAAGTCAGCTAGTTTTTTGGTTTTTTTTTTTAATGCTACGTCTTTCTAGCTCACCATGGTCCCCACGTTTTTTTTCAGCTTTGATGAGGAACATGGCTTAAAAAACGTTGAGACAAAAGATGCGGAAAGCTCACGTTTAGTGCTGCCAGCTGGATTTCATCCAATTTCATGGGTAGGAAAGGAAACCCAGGCGGGATTTTCCAGATGAAGCTTATGTGGCCATGCTGGACATTGTGATTTATTTGGAAATGAATCACAAATCTAAATAAATGTAGAAGTAGAAAAGAAGACCACTCCAAAAATTGCAGGGTCATTGTCAGGCGTGAAGAACCAGATCCACATGTGAAGAGTTCAATTAGGCACTCGTTTCTTCTTCTTCTTCTTCTTCTTCTTCTTCTTCTTCTTCTTCTTCTTCTTCTTCTTCTTCTTCTTCTTCTTCTTCTTCTTCTTCTTCTTCTTCTTCTTCTTCTTCTTCTTCTTCTTCTTCTTCTTCTTCTTCTTCTTCTTCTTCTTCTTCTTCTTCTTCTTCTTCTTCTTCTTCTTCT
>NW_015389507.1:63997-81361 GCF_001527695.2 Protobothrops mucrosquamatus
CTCCTCCTCCTCCTCCTCCTCCTCCTCCTCCTCCTCCTCCTCCTCCTCCTCATGTTGGCGATCATGTTGGCGATCCTGTTTTTATCAGCAGCCGCACGAAAAAGTGCTGCTGAGTTTTGTCCAAACCAGTCCCTTCGATTTTGAAGCCACGATGTTCTTCTTCTGCCTGAACCTCATTTGCCTTCAATCTTTCCCTGGAGGATTAAACGGAGTATGCCGTATTTTTCTGGGTGTCGCATCACATGTCCGAAATATTCTAATTTTAGTTTTTTAATTGTTTTGATGATTTCCCTTGGCTTTCCCAGGTGGCTTATCACCTCCTCATTTCTGATCTTGTCAACCCAGCTTCTACGTAACAGCCGCCTGTAAATCCACATTTCAAATGCTTCTAGTCTCTTCAGGTGGCCTCTGTCAGAGACCAGCTCTCTACTCCATAGAGCAGGATAGAAAAAAATATAGCATCTGACAAGCCTGATTTTCAGTCTTAGGCTTATGTCGTGACTGCAGAAGGTCTTCTGCAGGCACTTTATTGCTTATGCCTAATACACAGGAATCTTCCCAGACTGTTTGCACCTGGGCCACACTAGATAAGGTTCATTGGCATTCAAGGGAAGAGGGGTGGATATTATCCTTCTGTGCCTATGCAATGATTCCAGATTAGTTCCTTGCTTGACTCCTCCCTCTGGTTCGGCCAGTTTTTCTCCAACAGTCATTATAAGAATGGGTTCCTCATTCCATGATCTGTAAATCCAGGGTCACCAATCTAATGTCCAGCAGCATCAACATGCCCGAGCTTCCTCGGTATGCAAGCTCTATCTCATTTTATTTTCTCAGAGCTTTTATTTTTTATTTTTTAAAAAATGAGATGTTATCATGCTATCAAAAGGTCAACCTCAAACCCAGCGACTATGTACATGATGGTCCAAAGGATGGAAAGCTCCTGAATATATTTGAAAAATCATCACTTATCTGATTAAGTTAAAATGGCCTTCAGGTGTTTTGCTGGAAATACTCTAGAGCAGGGGTCTTCCAACTTGGCCCTTTTATGACTTGTGGACTTCAACTCCCAGAATTCCTCTGCCAGCATGAACGCTGGCTGAGGAATTCTGGGAGTTGAAGTCCACAAGTCATAAAAGGGCCAAGTTTGGAGACCCCTGCTCTAGGAGCTAGGAGGCAAAAGTGTTGACTATCAAGATGCTATTGATTGCAAACACAATATGAGACTCCGGGTCCCAGTTCTACCGAGAGTGCTGGAGATCTGGAATTTCTGAAAGAATTGACCTATAAAGAGAGGTTCTTTTCTATGCGGTCTCCTTCAACCTAAGTGTTGAAGGAACCTTAAAATTTCTCACCTTCCATTTACAACCACATGGAGAAAGAGATGGAGAAGCTCCTGATATTTTTTTTTACAGGCAACATCCCCCCCTCTTCCCCCCTGTAGCACCAGTTTCCTAGGCCAGCCAAAATAGTGAAAATCTGTGTAATGGGATACATTCTGAATGCAAGAGAGATGCGTGACGCTGTTCCATCAAAAGAGGGCTGGCGATGTTTCTCAGAGGAACATAAAAACGGATTTCTGCACAGGGGGCCGCTTTGTAAAGCCTCATTGGGCTTTCAGAAATTATTACTATTATTGCTTTCCTTAGAGGGAAAACTGCAAACCTGTTTGCCAGGGCAAGTATTAGTGTCTGCTGTTTGTGAGATTAAAAAAGAAAAAAGAAAAAGAAAGAAAGAAATGGCTCTGTAGCGAAGATTAGCTCCAACAGTGTGACAGCAGTTTTCAGACAGAAGGGCTTTTTTGATTGAGTTCTCTGCTGGAGGATCAAATATATGACTTTTATATGGCTTCAGTGAAGAGGAGAGCGTCTTAAAATGACAGCCTTTCCAGATGCATCCCTCAATAGTTTGCAGAGACTAGGTAGCTAAACAGGAATAGGAAACAGCAGCTTACATGAAAAGATGCTTTTCTGTTTGATGCTATTGTGTTCTTTTATCTCAACTTTCATGTATGGGGTTAAAAGTTTGGTCTTCAACGCAATTTATTTGTGGTGGTTTGAAGACTTCAACCCAAGTCTTTCTCAACTTCTTGGGAGAGTTTTGGTGTTTGAACCCAGGGCAAAGCTTTGGAATGGAGCAATGGTGCTCTTCCTGTTCCAATTCCCCTAGCCTTGGATTTTGAGTCAGCCTTGACTCCTGGCCACCGCCTGGATAGGTCCTTGCGGTGTTTTGGCAAGGTTTTTCAGAAGTGGTTTGCCATTGCCGCCTTTCTAGGGCTGAGAGAAAGGGACTGGCCCAAGGTCACCTACCTGACTTTGTGCCTAAGGCACTTAAACTGACAGTCTTCCAGTGGCCAGCCTGATGATGCCTTGACTACTCCACCAAACTGGATCTCTCCGTTGTTTTTGTTTTTTTTAGCAGCTGCAAAATACAATAGATGCCGCAGAACTTCCATTGCAATTGACTTTTTCCTTGTTGCAGAAGAAGAATAGGGAAGCCCAGATGATAAGGGATGCAGAGGGAACCTTGGATAAACTGGCTTGATAGGTTAGAAGAAGGGAGAGACTGACTACTCAGGCTTGCAGGGATTCTTCTGGTTGCACTTTCATCTTCCTTCTAATAAATATTAGTAATCAGAACTCTTCGGTTCTTGTTCCTTGGATTGCTGGTCTAGACTTCCATGAGAGAGGTCCCTCAGCCACCCTGATGCAAGCTGAGCTTTGATAAACTTGCTTGGGAACTTACGAGAATGGAAACGCCCACGTTGTTAGTTGGAAAGATGGCTTAATTTTCTTGCCTTTTCCAGCAAACCCTCTCGAATGTTAGGCATGCCTGTTTGTTACCGACAGCTGCTAACAGCAGAAGTTTCATTTGGCAGGGATAGTCCATGGTTAATTTAGTCTAGCTTTGGCCTCTTGACATAAGCTGGCCAAGCGCCACTTGATGGTCTTTAATGGTGTGAACAGACAGTCGCATCTTCTAGAGATTTTGTGTTCCATAGCTGATATTTTAATGCCTTCTGCTAGCAAACTATGACATGTTTTGCAGTCCTTCACCTCTCTTCCACCTTCAACCCTGGAAAGCATCTGCCCATTAGAGTCGGTGGTCAAGGAAGATAAGAGTTGTAGGCCAAAAAACATCTGGAGAACATCAGATTTTGCACCTCTGCCTTTGAATGATGCCTGCTTAATGCAAAAGGGGAGAAATCTTGTTTTCCTATCAAGATTTGTTGATAGAACCGTTAGTTGTACACACCAATTAATGGGTAGTGTATTTCTCTCAATTCTAATGCAAACAGGTGTCATTATTTCTAGGTTTAAGAACTGTATTTCTTTCCCAGTCCCCAACATTAGAGTGGTCTAGAGCAGGGGTCTTCAAACTTGGCCCATTTATGACTTGTGGGCTTCAACTTCCAGAATTCCTCAGCCAGGCACGCAAGGTGTGCCTCCGTCTCTTGGGTAGGGTACATAGTTTAATATTCTGAATTTAAGCCTGGAAGAATAGAAAAACTAAGGTGATCACCACATCTCTCTGTTGCCCAATTCCTGCATTGCATGTTATGGAAATTCATTATAGCAATGGGAATCTTGCAGAATAACTGAGGGTCCTTCGGTTCTGACTGAATGGTGGGGAATAGAAGGATTTATATTCTTTGCAGTCATCTGGTTGTTAGCATTCTGAAGGTCGCTCATTAGCTCTCTTCTCTGTTAGCAACTTGTGAGCAACAGAGAACTAACGAGCAGATGACTGCAAAGAATATAAATCTTTATATTCCCCATCATTCAAGTTTGATTTTGCACAAACTTGGTCCTCGCTCTCTCTCTCTCTCTCTGCCAAAATTGCTTCCTTCGCACACTTGACGGTTCCTTCGAGAGGCTGGCGCTTCTTCAAAACCTTAACCTGTATTGTGAGTTTTGTGGCCCGGCGTTTGTTGCAGAGGCAGGTCCTTTGGAAGTATTACAAATGCTCTTTTCTTTTGGGGGAAGATAAAAATAGAGGCCTGACACCCAGAAATGTACGCGATAGGATAAATTTGCCAGGCCTTTTTTGTTCAAATTGCAGCAGCAGTGTACATTTTAATTGAACTCTATTTTTGTTCCTCTTGTACTGCAACTTGGCCCTCAGCCTCCGATTTGCAGTTGGTTATGCAGAAGGCTCAATTTCTCTGGAGTGCTTCCTCCAGTCTTGATTGCAGCTGCCAGGCATTGTCGCAATCTTCATATCGTCCAACTGCTGGCTGGGCTTGCCAGATGCAGCCCTGCCTTGGCTTCAATCGAGCACGCTCTTGCTGATGTTGGCTGAAAACCAAGGGAATGCTGGTTTGAAGAACCGAGTGGCTTTCTCTGCATCTCCTATACAAGAAAGCTTATATCTCCTGCTCCCCCCACCCCCCCAGGAGAGGTGTGCTTAAATTGGGCTCTTGCAACAATCTGCAAAGAGGCTGGGAAAAGACAGAACCTCTGTCTGAATCCAAGGAGTTCTTCTCCTGGTCCCCAGCTCCTCTTCTGATGAATCTTTTCTGCAACAGAAAACAAATCAGTAATCTCCCGTCACGCACACGAGGAAGCAGGCACTTTTATTTGTATCTCATGCCTCTGGCAAACCTGTCCACCTGTCACTCACTCGGTGTGCAAGGATAAGAAGTGGCGGCTTTGGAACTTGGTGGATGTCGGGTTTTGCCTGGAGTTGGACCATCTGCGCAGGGAAATGGAGGAGAAAGAGGTGCCCTCTTGTCATGGACGAGTCCATGCTGCACCTGTGGGAGGAAAGAGTGTGCTTTTTATCTTGCAATTTGGAAACATTACAAACCACATGTCCGCCCACTGGTACAAGATGGCTTGCACTTGATTGTAAAAATACACAGCTGCCTTATCGGGGAAACTCCAGTTGTCCTCGTCTTAAACTCATGAGATGATCAAGACGATCAAAGGCCTGGAGACCAAAACGTACGAAGAACGGCTGCAGAACTTGGGTTTGGCTAGTCTAAAGAAAAGAAGAAATAGGGGAGACATGTGTTCCAGTATCTGAGGGGCTGTCACAAGGCAGAGGGGGTCAGGTTGTTCACCAGAGCACCAGAGGGCAGGACGAGAAACAATGGCTGGAAACTGATCAAGGAGAGAAGCAACCTGGAATTAAGGAGAAAGTTCCTGACAGTGAGGACAATCAACCAGTGGAACAGCTTGACTCCAGAAATCGTGGGCGCTCCATCACTGGAGATTTTTAAGAAGAGACTGGACAATCACCTGTCTGAGATGATATAGGTTCTCCTGCTTGAGCAAGGAGCTGGACCTCCAAGGTCCCTTCCAATTCTATTCTATTCTATTCTATTCTATTCTATTCTATTCTATTCTATTCTATTCTATTCTATTCTATTCTAGCAGGAGAACCTATACCATCTCAGACAGGTGATTGTCTAGTCTCTTCTTAAAAACCTCCAGTGATGGAGCGCTCACAATTTCTGGTGGCAAGCTGTTCCACTGGTTGATTGTCCTCACTGTCAGGAAGTTTCTCCTTAGTTCCAGGTTGCTTCTCTCTTTGATCAACCTTTCTTACCCATAGTTAAGCGAATCACTGCAGTTGTTAAGTTAGTAAAACGGTTGTGAAGTGAACCTGGCTTCCCCATTGACTTTGCTTGTCAGAAAGTCACAAAAGGTGATCACGTGACCCTGGGAGAGTGCAACCGTCATAAGTACATGCCAGTTGCCAAATCTAAGGGCTATTGCTATTCTTATTCTCCAAGAGTGCCAAAGCACATCGGGTCATTATTTCCTTCATTAGAGTTGCCGAGGAGTGCAGCGTCTTGGGGGGAAGAGGCAAGGAGACCCAGATATTCTCGAGTGCTAATTTGTTGCTGGTAGAATACATGATGAATTTCAGCTGGCATGCTGTGTGAGTGTATCCTCTGGAGGGCCTTGCTGCCATCAGACCGTGCTTGGCTCCGTGCCTCTCTAGTTTAATTATCAGGCATTTTGATATTCATTAGGCAAACCGTTGCTGGAATTATCCTGCATCAAGGCTGGAGGAGGGGGAGAGGAAAGGAAGGAAGGAAGGAAGGAAGGAGAATGGGAGGGAGGGAGGGAGGGAAAGAGGGAGGGATGGAAGGAGGGAGGAAGGAAAGAAGGGAGGAAGGGAGGAAGGGAGGAAAGGAGGGAGGGAGAATGGGAGGGAGGGATAGAGGGAGGAAAGGAAGGAAGGAAGGAAGGAAGGAAGGAAGGAAGGAAGGAAGGAAGGAAGGAAGGAAGGAAGGAAGGATCCAGGTTAAAAAAGTCTTCTTCCTGCCTCCCCCAGAAAGCTGAGCCTACAGTTGCTATTTATATCAATTTAATTAGCCCTGCTAATAATCTGATCAAGGTACCACAGTGGTAATTAAGTGTCTGTTTGCCATATGCTCGGGGCTGTTTAAAAATCAGCATAATTTCACCTGCCATTATTTCTACTTTCACCTTTATTTGTGAATTGGGAGAGGAGAGCGAGTAGATACTTTGGTCTCTGCAAAAGCGTGCGAGGCAGTAGTTGGCAACTGGAGGCCCCGTGGCTGGATGCAACCCCGAGTCCGTCTTCTTCCCTTTTTTTTTTGGTAGCCCTGGCAAGCTTCTCTGATCCGACTTGCTAAAAATGACTGGCGCCATTTCCTGCCATTTTGGCTGTGGAATGAATGAAGCGGGTAATGAAAGCCTTAAAACAGGCTCAACAATGCGAACTGCTGAATTCTGATCACTTCTTCAATGGAAGGAAAAACAGCTGATGTTTACGGTGTCTCCATCAGGGTTTGCATCGTCGGTCTGCTGTTCGTGGACTTTGGTCCCCCAGGGAGTCTATGACAATTTGTCACGGCCAACTTGTCACAAGGCCAACCTCACCCCAGGGCAACTCGTTACACTAATATCAAAAAAATGGTGGAATAGAATCGTTAACAAAACGATGCCAAAGGGAGGGACAGAATGAAATGTGTACCGACGAAAATTAAAACAATGTTTTATTTATTTTAAAGAATTAAATAGAATTGTTGAATTGTTCCACAGTGAGTTGTCGAACGGTCACTGAATTGTTGTACGTTGAGGACTACGTACATGCACTGACAGTGAGAGTGAGCAACTGAGACAATAATGACTCTTTCCCATCACTCTTTCCCAGTGATGGGAAAGAGTGAAAGCTTGAAAGGGTTTTGGAAAGATTCAACACCCTGAAGGTTTCAGCTCATCATGGTCGCTACCTGGGACTGCGCGCCTTATCATAAAAATGACAAAATGTGGAGCGATGAATCCAAATGCAGCTAACAGTTAAAAGGTCGCCAACTTAAAACTAAATCATTAAATTGCAAAACTACTTGGGGCATAAGGTGCTGAAAATCCTAAATACTAAGTCATTAAAATGCTAAATACATGGAACACTTCAAAAAAAAATATCCACAAATTAGATGATTAGGGCCCTTGGTCTAAAAAAAACCCCCCAAAAGTATAGGACAAGGAGACAGTGGTAAAATAGAAAAGAAATAATGTAATCAGTGGACTTTCTGAATCCCATGGAAGATTTTTATCCCCCCCCCCTTGTTTATCTTATGAGCAGCAATAGGCCCACACGTCCCGGTATTCCAAAATCTGATTTCTTATCTTCATTTTTTCCCTCATTTCTGACATTTTCAAAATTGCAGTCATGACTGAGATGTTGTGATCATGAGTGACGCGGATGATCTATGACTGAGTCCTTTGATGTCTTTTTTTAAAAAATAAAAAAAATAAAAAAACAAAGCCAGAATCATGGGGGCTGGCTGGATTGGAACCCTGATATGTGCCTGACTGTGAACATGGAAGATTTTAACCTCTGCAAGAGGTCCCAGTGGCAAATCCCTCTTCTTCAGAAACTATTTTGGGCTACTCTGCCCCCTTATAACAAAGGTAGTCCTTGACTTCCAGCAGTTCGTTTAGCAAGCCTTTTTTCACACTTACGACCGTTGCAGTATCCTCAGGATCACGTGTACAAAATTCAGACGCTTGGCAACTGGTTCATATTTATGACCATTACTGTGTCACGGGGTGTGTGTGTGTGTGTGTGTGTGTGTGTGTGTGTGATGTGATGTGATGTGATTCACCTTTTGTGACTTTTTGAGAAGCAAAGTCAACGGGGAAGCCAGGTTTGTTAAGAACCTCTTAATTCACTTAACCCCTGTGGCAAGGAAGGTCGTAAAATGGGGGCAAAATTCACTTTGAGCTCAGTTCTGGTTGTAAATTGAGGATTACCTGTACATTGCTTATGATTTCATGGTGTATGTGAACCCAACCATCTTGACTTATTCAACAAACAGAGGTTCAGTGCAGTGTGTAGTCTCTAGCCCATGGGTCCCCAACCCCTGGTCCGTGGACTGGGACCGGGCCGCGGCATGCCAGCAACCGGTCCGCACGAACAAGCAAAGCCCCATCCGTGGGATGCAGGTAGCACACAAAACCACACTCCCTCTGTTCCGCGGGAAAACCTCTGTCCACTCAACCGGTCCCTGGTGCCCCAAAGGTTGGGGGCCTCTGCTCTAGCCAATCTCAACAATATTGAGCTCAAGAAGAAGCTGGTTGCTTCGATTCCTAGATTCTACCGTTTGGCGATTCCCCTGCCACACCGCCTCTTTAGGCTGCAGAAAATCCAATTGCTTCTAAATTATCCGGTTACAGCCGTTGTCCATTTCCAGTTATAAAAGCAATAACTTTTATTGGCAAAAAGGGAGGCTTCTACTCGTTGCTCGGAGTTAATAAAGAGTAATAATGCAAAGGAGGCAGGGATTATGGGGGTGCCGTCAACCGCTAATTAGCTAAGGACAGTCTAATTGAAGGTATGCAAAGCTGAATCCAGGAGAGGAGGTCGCTAATAGAATCCCTATTTCCCTCCCGAGGAGATTTCTTTCTTACTATCTCTGATTTGCCACTTAAAACGAGAAGGAGCTATTTGTTTGTTTATTTATGCTTTCTACCCTTCTCAGCCATTCTACTTGAAATGCACCAGCACTGTTCCTCCCTTTCTAAAATTGTGATGTTAATTCATGCCATTTAGAAGAGGATTGTCTTCTCTGAGTCAACTTCCGGATTTATATTTTTCGCCCCCTTCCTTCTCCTTTTTGGAAAGCGCAGTCAGCGAATTTTCATCGACAAGCATGTTGTCAGCTCGGGTCTTTTCACGAAATGCACATGGGTGGTACATGGGGAGAAAGCACGGGGAAAACCTTCTGCTGAAGGACAACTATGGTTTGGGAAAGGGGAAAGAAAATGAGAACATTCACTAAACTTGTTCAAAATTGCCATGTGTTTAAGGGGTAGCACTTAATTAGCCAGCCGGTGAGTGGATGGATGTGGTTGACGGTGGCAGAGCCGTATGTATTTTGAATGCCAAAAGAATATGCAGTTTTCTAAGGAGAATCTTCCCTCTTGGGAATCCAGACTCCCTTCCACCAGATCATGATGAATTCTGATGTCACTTGTGATGGGATGGTGCCGAACGCATTTGCACCGAAAGCATTTTTCATCACAACATCCTGGCTTTCTTTTGGTTTCTTCTTGTGGACTTCAGCAGGCATCACCTACAGCGGTCTTCTCATAGAACATAGAATAACAGAGTTGGAAGGGACCTTGGAGGTCTTCTATCCCAACCCCCTGCTTGAGCAGGAGACCCTGGACCATTTCGGACAAGTGGCTGTTCAATCTTTTCGTAAAAGCCTCCAATGAGGGAGCATCCACAACTTCTGAAGGCAAGCTGTTCCACTGGTTAATTGCTTTCTCCTTAGTTCTAGGTTGCTTCTCTCCTTAACTAGTTTCCATCCATTGCTTCTTGTCCTGCCTTCAGGTGTTTTGGAGAATAGGTTGACCCCCCTCATCATTGTGACAGCCCCTCAGATATTGTAACACTGCTATCGTGTCTCCTCTAGTCCTTCTTTTCATTAGACTAGATATACCCAATTCTTGCAATCGTTATTCATATATTTCTAGCCTCCAGCTTCCTAATAATGCTTGTTGCTCATCTCCAATCTGATCTCCAAATATGTTGAACTATAGGGCCCAACATGAATTTCTGCAAAAATCTGTCATTTTTCTGATCTTGGGCAAGTGCTACAGCAAATACAAAGTGATGCAGGGTGATAGTTGATTTGATGAAGTAGAGGAAATTTAACTGCACCTGAGGAAGGAATGAACAACTCATTGTTGGCTAATATGTCCTCAGTGGGTATTAGGTAAGAAAAATGCAAACATGTATGTAACGATGACAATTAAATGAAACCTTCCTCTTCGCATCTAGTGTTGCTGGTTGCAATCACAGATGGAGAACAAGCCCTTCGAGAGCACAAGCCATTTCCATTTCTTAATGGTTGAACCATGAAGTCATCTCATTATAATAACTTCGAGAAACAAAGACAGAAATGGCAATTTGCAAGACAATAATGCATGATTTAAATCTAGTAAAACCTGAAAGTGCAGGAACAATGCCAAAATCATCTAAATAGCCCAGTCATTCAATCCCATATTTTAAAGTCAGAATTGTCAGCTGAGCTTCAAGTAGTGCAAGGATTGATGAAGCTGCAGAATGTTCCTTTAGCATACATTTCATAGCTGGAACAGCTGGGCTTAGGGTTTTTGTTTCAAGTGGACAGAATTGCACCCTTCACTTTGTGACTTTTTGAAATGTTTATTGGCTCTTGGGCCAAAGGCATTTGTTACCCAGGTAGCAATTTTTCCTTGCAACGTTGATGAGTCAGCATGGGCGAGAACTTCCAGGGAAGAATCACTGCGCGCCTTAAAGCATTCACTCAACAAAAGTGCCTCAGATGACATAGCCAGCTACAGCTAGCTGAGAAACATCCTAGGGGTGGTTGGCCTGCACATAAAGTGTTCATATCATCTCGGACAAATCTAATCGCTGGGTGTGCTTTCTGATTCCTTTCCTTGCAGTCTGGCGATGCATTGGAGAAGAGATGGCTCTCTTGTCTGATAAAGTTGTGAGGGGTTTATAGACCAGATCTTGAATTGTGGGGTCTGAGCTTGGTTGTTTCCTTGCAGATGTTTCATTACCCAACTTGGTAACACCATTAGTGTTAGAAGAGAATGGGTTTGCTTTCTGTTTATATATAGTGACTCGTCCTGTCAGTGTTGGTGAAGCATTCTTGGTAATTCCTTGATTAGGCTGTTGTTTAATGCTTGATTGTTTATCTGAGATTGCAGTTCCCTGACTGTAATATTGTGCAAGCCACTCTTAAACACAGAGCAAACCCCCTCTTCCTTCTAGCACTGATGATGTTCCGTAGTTGGGTAATGAAACATCCACAAGGAAATGTCTGTGGAGATTCTCAATCATCCAGGTCATGGTTGTCTCAAGACAGGTGTTTTTTTCAAAAGGCAACTGGACTGTTTTTTTCTTGAGGAGGAGGAGGAGGAGGAAGAGGAAGAGGAAGAAGAAGAAGAAGAAGAAGAAGAAGAAGAAGAAGAAGAAGAAGAAGAAGAAGAAGAAGAAGAAGAAGAAGAAGAAGAAGAAGAAGAAGAAGAAGAGGTGACTGATGAAGCTTATTAGAAGCGAAACATTTTCTTCTTCTTCCTGAAGAAAAAAACAGTCCAGTTGTCTTTTGAAAAAAAGACCTTTGAGATCTACAAGGAAGTAACAACGCTCAGATTGTTGCAAGGGGCTCTAGGACAATTCACTGGGGCCAAACTCAGTCTGGCCATTTCACCATGGCCAGCTCACCATAACCATCTCACTGTGGACAACTTGCTTTGGGACAACTCACCTCAGAAAATTCCATGTGGGATAACTCAATGCAATAAATGTTATCCGCCACTCTTTCTTTGACATTATTTCCATTGACAAAAATGGAAATTATGTCAAAGAAACAGTGGCAGATAAAATTTATTTTGTTGAGTGGAATTTTCCATGTTGAAGTGTCCTGTGGTCATGGCGAGCTGCCCTGTGGTCAGTTGGCTGCGTCAAAATGGCCGTGTCGAAATGGCCATGGCTAGAAGGTGATGGTGAAATGACCGCAGTGAGTTGGCCAAGGCGAATGGCCCCTTCTTGGTTGGAAGGACCCCAGAGAACCCTCAGTTCAACCCTGAGCTACAAACATTCTCTTCTATTGGTAAGAGTTTTTGAATCCTAACCATACTGAGAACCAACGCTTAGCGTGTCGTTGCAAAGAGTTCATAATTTTAATGTAACATGAAACCCTCTTGCAAGCAGTTCTGTTTTGCCTCCCCCCCCCCTTATGCACACAAGCATGCATGCCTTCTTCCCAGATAGGCTTCAAAATTAATTGATCTGTTCCCGACTTGATAATAATAGTCTACATCAATACATTGTGAAACAGAGCATAGTTTTGAAGGGATTAAGATCGCTCTTTCTGCTGATAAATGTCTCTGTCTTTGCCTAGGTAGACGTGCACCAGTAGGTCTTTGTTAACGGAAACATCTGCTTGAAATATTTCCCCCTTCCGTGTGTGCTGTTTCATGTTTGTTTTGCTGCTATGAAACTTAAATATTTTCTTTGCTTGTGTCCAAGCTGCCTTTTCTATCCCTTCGTCGTCTAGATTCCCCCCCCCTTTTTTTTTTGCTGTGTAATCTGCACTTAGTTTGGGAAACAGATTTGCACCGAACACAAGACTCCCAAATGTATTAATCAGTGGCTGCTTTCTCTTGTGAATGAATCCCTCTTTAATTAGAGCCACAGACGGCATCTTTTGATTGCTTTAGGAAGTCTTCAAATTTTTCCTGGAGAAGCTGGATCTCTTAACTGGGAACTTTTGTGCCTCTAAAGCTGATTTCCCCAACGGGATGTTCTCCAAATGTATAGGACTTCAGCTCCCATAACTTTTAATCACTATAACCAAAACTCTGTCAGTCAATGATTATGGAACTTGAAGCTTACACATCTGGAAGTCCCATGTTTAAGCAAAGTTGTATTATTTGATGATTTTTTTCCCCCTAAAAGAAACAAACCCTACTTTCTGGATAGTGTCTTATTCAGACAATTTTGTTGGAAGCTTTTTAAATATTTTATTGACTTGCCAAGATGAATTTTGTTTAGATTACCAAGACCATTTCTTCATTGACTGACCCCTTCCAGCTGTCTGGTGCCTTGCCTTTGATCTTACACTCTCCCGTTCATTCTGTGAATTTGAAACTACATAAATTGGACATCTGAGCTCTTTTGCTAGGTTTCCATTTTTTCCCCTTTGTTAAAATAATCCTCTGGTTTATGGAGTCTCCAGACATTCTCTTGGCCTATTTAATTTAAAAAAAAATGGCAATAACCTTCAGTTTATCAACTTTTCAATGTTTGAGAACCTTTTCTTCATAGGAACGCTTCTAGAAAGAATAAAATTTTCCACCATTTCAATAAATATGCCAAGTGTGCTTGAAAATATTCCATGGAAGTCTGGTGGAGTGATTTTTTCGATCTTGAAGTCTTTGCTCCAAGATTGAACGAATTTCACAATATAACAAGGAACTCATGTACATGAAAATACTGAAGTCTTGTTCCATGCCCCTAAAATCTAGGAATAAGTGGTTGGCTTTTTGGAATATTTGGTAAATACCTAATCCATCAGTTAAGTGCTGATCCATCCTCTGCTTCCTTCTTTGATCCGTAACTCTTTAGAAATGTGCGCTGCCAAAAAAGCCAACACAGTGCTGGGCTGCATTAACAGAGGGATAGAATCAAGATTACGTGAAGTATTAATACCACTTTACAATGCCTTGGTAAGACCATACTTGGAATACTGCATCCAGTTTTGGTCACCACGGTGTAAAAAAGATGTTGAGACTCTAGAAAGAGTACAGAGAAGAGCAACAAAGATGATTAGGGGACTGGAGGCTAAAGCATATAAGGAACGGCTGCTGGAATTGGGTATGTCCAGTTTAACGAAGAGAAGGACGAGGGGGGACATGATATCAGTGTTCCAATATCTCAGGGGCTGCCACAAAGAAGAGGGAGTCAAGCTATTCTCCAAAGCGCCTGAAGGCAGGACAAGAAGCAACGGGTGGAAACTGATCAAGGAGAGAAGCAACCTAGAACTAAGGAGAAACTTCCTGACAGTTAGAACAATTAACCAATGGAACAACCTGCCTCCAGAAGCAGTGAATGCTCCAACACTGGAAGTTTTTAAGAAGAGACTGGACAGCCATTTGTCTGAAATGGTGTAGGGTCCCTGCCTGAGCAGGGGGTTGGACTCGATGACCTCCAAGGTCCCTTCCAACTTTATTATTATTGTTATTATTAATACTGGAATTTACTATCTTGAGAAATCTCAGCATTGCAAGCTGCAGAGTGGTTTTTATTAATCTGGACCTACAGCCTTTTTGGCTTACAGAAGCTAATTCCAATATAATGATTCAGCGATGGCTGGAATATATGAAAATCATCCTCCAATGCATCCATAAGATACCAGTTTGGGAGAGGCTCAGTTGCAGACAGAAGCAGGTGGGATCAAATGAGGCCCTAAAGGTAACTTTGGAGTTGCCAAGCCAGTCGGATTCCAGCATCCTGTTAGGGATGCATGATGAGAAATTACAGCATTTAGATCTCTTCCACATGATTAATTTTGTACGGGCGGCACCTCCTTTGGTCAGTCAGCAGTTTGACAAACTTTAGGAACTGTAGGAGTTCCTGAATTGTAGGAGCCATGGTGGCGCAGTGGTTAGAATACAGTATTGCAGGCAAACTCTGCCCACAGCCGAGAGTTCGATCTTGACCGGCATAAGGTTGACTGAGCGTTTCATCCTTCTGAGGTCAGTAAAATGAGGACCCAGATTGTTGGGGTGCAGAGATTGCTGTAAAGCACTAATAGGGCGGTATATAAGTTCTAAGTGCTATTGCTGTTGAACATTTTGTCAACTTCTTCAGAACCTCTGAAAGCTGTTGTGATAGTGGGTCGGTTATTCTGCTTATCACAGCTCAACAGCTTGTATTTTTACTTCCCTCCTAGCTTATCTGCATCCCCCCCCCATTTTGCCCACCTACAGAGGATTTAAAGAAAAACCCACAGCTCCAGCCCCAAATTCCGGCAAGCAAGACCGTATTCCAGAAGGCAAAGAAAAAAACAGCAACTGTCTGTAGGGTCAGAAGGTCTTGCTATCTGAACAACCCATTTTGGGTAATGAGATTCTGCAAAGTCTCTTCTGGGTGTGCAGAGTTCTAAAATGTGGTCCAATAAAGCAAAACATGAGCAGGCTTTAAGAGGAGCATAATTGGTCCCTTTGTGTGCAGCCAGTCAGCAAACATCATGGTCTTTTTCTCTCTTGAGTTAATAGATGGAACATTCCTTGCTTGGGTTAACTGCCAGAGGTGTGCATCTGGGGACAAGTGTTCCACTATGTTCTTTAAACACTGTCTCAGATCTTTGGGCTAAAGTCCAAAGCAGTGTAACTGAAACATTGCCCAAGGTGGGATTTGCTACCATTGTCTTAAATTGTGGCTACATTTAGGTGTTTTGGCACCCTTAGCTAAATCCCTTTAAGAACATCTTGACGTAGCAGGGGAAATGAAACCATCACTGTTTCTCTTTCTTCTTTAAAAAAGCATGAGAGAAGCTCTAGCCAACATCTCAAAAGCTTCTGAAGACCATCAATGGACCTGGACTGCTTATGGGCTCCTTCTGATTCTGGTCCTTCAAGATGTAAATCTGTTTCTCTTTTTCCATCTCTTTTGGAAAAACATGAATAAGTCAACAAAGAGCTATAAGATGTAATGTCCCCCAACCAGCATCCCCCAAGGTAAAATGAGAAACCTCCATCTAAAATAGCTTGTTTTAAAAAATTCATCTTTCAGGTGCCTTGCGAATTCTGAAGCACATCTGCGTTGTCAAGATCCTACCAATATTATGCAGAGTCTTTGCCTTCATTCTTTTCCAGACTCATCCCCAGAGGATTTTGCTGGGAGTCAATGTTGGTGTCTCACTTCAGTCCTTGGAGATAAAAACCTAGCAGAAAAAAAGAAGCTTGACTGATGTTTCTCCTTTCCCAGAAAAAAGAAACATATAAAGAATAAAGTTTTCAGATGTCTTGTAAAACATATGAAGACATTGAAAGGCAATTTCCATCATTCTTGAGCTTTGGGAAAAACCAGAGCACTTTCTTCTCAGCTACTTCTAGAACCCATATGGCCATTTATGGTCCAAGTTGGATTTCAGCTATAGCAATAAGGGGGACGTTGGTTCCCCACGCCTGCTTTGCAAATTAATAAATGATGGGAGACCCTACATGGACAGCTCGGAGTTATTTAATACAAACTTTGGGAAAGAGGTACTTAGAGCAGAATGACAGAGCTGGAAGGGACTTTGGAGGTCTTTTAGTCCAACCCCTGCTCAAGCAGGAGACCCTGTAACATTTCAAACAAATGGTTGTCCAACCTCTTCTTAAAAAATCTTCAATGTTGGAGGCCTCCCCAACTTCTGAAGGCAAGCCATTCCACTGGTTGTGTGAAAAACAGTCATAAATCACTTTTTTCAGTGCCATTGTAACTTTGAACAGTCACTGAATGAACTATTGTAAGTCAAGGACTTCCTGTACTTAACTTATGCAACATTTGTTAGGCCTTGTCCTCCTGTCTTTTGGGAGGCCCTCCACCATGGATTTTCTCTCAGACACGAAGTCTTTGTGCCCATCTTGATGGTAATGGGGATGGTTTTAGGTGAACAAAGTTGTCTTTGGCACATTTATGTTTCATTCTATGTTCACACGGGCTTGTTGTATTTGTAAACACGGGGTGTTTTTTTTAATAGCGTACACTATCTTGAGCTGCATATGGATTGGATAGCTACATAAATCAACTTAATGCATCCATAAATCCTAAATCTAGGTGATTTTCTTTGCTCATTATGCTCTCCTTCTGTTTAGTAGATACCGAAGATTGAATTTTCTTACCAACACAGCATGCAAACCACTCCCACTCATGTTCTTCAGGGTGAGGCATTTCGGCAGAAACAACTGAGTCACACAGCAGGGTTGTTTCTGCTGAAATGCACTGCCCCTGATGCGTCCGTGAGTCAGGCGCTGGGAACCAAGAGGGCTACTGGTTTTAAGAATCAATCAACTGACTGTCTTCCAAGCACGCAGAGGTTATTTAATTGATTGAAGAGCAGAAGCCCATCTCCGGGGCCCATTGATAAGATGGTTTATTGATTAAAGCAACAATTCAGCCTCGCAGAGAGCCATAATCTTTTTTTTTTTTTTCAATATAAAATTTTTATTGTTTTCCAAAAAAGAAAAAAACATCACAAGTATTACACAATATTATAATATATCCCACCCCCCCGGACTTCCCAAACCAAATCCCAGGCTAATATTCAAATATAGGTAAACAAATATTAATATCTCTAACTCCACAAACTCTATTTATAAACAATCCATCTCC
>NW_015389507.1:83160-99864 GCF_001527695.2 Protobothrops mucrosquamatus
TCACCTACATCGTCCATATAGGACGACTCGGGAACTCAACTCCTACCCCGGGCAGCTCACCTATCCCCTTATGCCCAGGGGAAAGGTATCAAGCCGTTTGACAGCTGATGCTAGCTGTCAAACCGGCTTTTACGCGAAACAGGCGGGAGGCAGCAAACAGCTGCGACCGACGAAGACGCCTGCCACCGGAAGTCCCCCATAATCTTGATTCAAGAATACCGGCATCGGGTTGGACTAGATGACCTCCAAGGTCCCTTCCAACTTTATTATTATTATTATTATTATTATTATTATTATTATTATTATTATTATTATTATTATTATTATTATTATTATTATTATTATTATTATTATTATTATTATTTTGGATCTAGAAACCCTTTTCCAGGCTTGAGAGCTATCCTTGGCTCTCTTCTGCTCTCTCTGCTCTGTTGCTGTTGCTGTGAGCCCAGAGGCTGTGCTGGACTGGGAATAAAATTTAATCTAAGTTTATTTACTGCAGTGCTTACTTATTTATAAAGTTTTCTCCCCATGCTTTCAGAGGAGCATGCATTTCTGAGTTGTACTTTTTTTCAATAAAAAAGAGGCTTGGAAGCTCCCCCCCTCCCCCAATGATGGCATGCAGTGGGCCACCCGTGGACATGGTCTCTTTGTCCTTAACATCTTCATTTAAAAGGGTTGCGGGGGTAGCATCTCCTGTGAATATGCCTTCTCTAAGATCAGGCAGAGAGACAGAGAAGCCATCGTTTCCAACATAGCTGTTGACCCAAGTTTTATTTTTCAGCTATCCGTCACAAAACAGCATCCGCAGCCCCCAGAGGACAGAGATTAATTGGGCCAGTGTAACATATTTTGTTTTGTCTTTGGATGCTGTAGAATTATCTCCCTGGAGCATGGGGGGGGGGAAAGCCAATGTTGAACAGGAAAGCTGTGGAATTGAAGGCAAAAAGATGCCCTTTTGAGCATGTGGGGCCACTCAAGAGACCATTTTCTCCTAATTCCATGAAAGAGCTGTAAATGGTCCTGGGTTGCACAGCCAGTCACCCTTCACAGTTGCAACGGGAGCACAGAGAAGATGCATTTCAAAATTACAATCTGGATCTAGCACTTAGCAATAGCACTTAGACTTATATGCCGCTTCACAATGCTTTACAGCCCTCTCTAAGCAGTTTACAGAGTCAGGCTATTGCCCCATAAAAACCTGGGTCCCCAAGAACGTTATGACTCCAGGCTGATTCCTCTCTTGACTCCATCCCCCGGCTCTGCCTGTACGTCCCCTAAAACCTCTGGGAGATCCCACCCCAAAGGTGTGGTTACAGGTGAGAATTCTTATTTTCCTTCTCCCCCTAAACTTGGGGGCCTTTTTCTAAGTTCCCCGAGGCAGCTAATGAAAGCAGCAAATGATGGCTTTGGGTTTGGTTTTTTACCGGGACAAAAAAAGCATCATTATCGAGACTGAAGTTTATCGTCATTTGGCAGTCTTCCAAGAAGCTGGAAAACCTGCCGTGGCAGCAGAGAAGAAGGAGAAGGTTAGAAAAAGCCTTGTCAGACTGACCCCCCCCTTCCACCTGTGCCATTCAGATGCAGCCAAGATCAATATGTAATTTTTGCTGCTGATCATTCGGATAGGAGAACGGGAGAGGGCGGGAATCGCCTGGCAACAATTTCCCAATGAAGAAAGATGTGAAAGGATGCTAAGGAGAATGGCTTAGTTCTCTGCCGTGTAAGGAAGAGAGAGATTGTCCTTCTGCGTTTGGGGACCTGCTCTATCTAATTCTCCGAGCCCATCTGTTTTCCACGACATTGTTTGGGGAATTGTGTGGTTAATTAGCCACATGTTCCAGTGAGGAAGGCAGGCACTGCTGTCAGTGGGACAGGAAAAGCTCGAGGTCCTTCCTCCTGGTAAATCTGAGCCTCAAATAATAATAATAATAATAATAATAATAATAATAATAATAATAATAATAATAATAATAATAATAATAATAATAATAATAATAATAATATCATCGCAGGATGGAAGCAGTTCCCAGTAAGGCCGCCTTTTGCAATTGACTAATAGCAAATTTGTCAGTGCCAGTGGTGATCCAGTCTGAACATCTGGCTGACTGTGCGATGATCAATAATAATAATAATAATAATAATAATAATAATAATAATAATAATAATAATAATAATAATAATAATAATAATAATAATAATATCATCGCAGGATGGAAGCAGTTCTCAGTAAGGCCGCCTTTTGCAATTGACTAATAGTGAATTTGTCAATACCAATGGTGATCCAGTCTGAACATCTGGCTGACTGTGCGATGATTAATAATAATAATAATAATAATAATAATAATAATAATAATAATAATAATAATAATAATGATGATGATGATGATGATGTTGGAAGGGACCTTGGAGGTCATCGAGTCCAACCCCCTGCTCAGGCAGGAGACCCTATACCATTTCGGACAAATGGCTGTCCAGTCTCTTCTTAAAAACTTCCAGTGTTGGAGCATTCACCGCTTCTGGAAGCAGGTTGTTCCACTGGTTAATTGTTCTAACTGTCAGGAAGTTTCTCCTTAGTTCTAGGTTGCTTCTCTCCTTGATCAGTTTCCATCCAGTTGCTTCTTGTCCTGCCTTCAGGCGCTGCTTTGGAGAATAGCGAGGCGACATCTGAAAACAATTTCATCTTCTGCTTAATTTCTCCAAGTTCTTCCTGTTACGGAAAATGGCTTCCGTTTGAATCTCGTTTGGGATTTTTCACTCATCTGACTCATATTTCTACCTTTCTTTTATGGGTACAGGTTTAGGGTGCCCCATTTGGCACCCAGTGCATGTAGATCCTCTGTTTCCTCTTAGAAATTTTACACAGCAGCTCGGCTGAGGTTGCGCAATATCTAAGTTACAACCATAGCTTGAAAAAAAATTGGCTATTTCTTAGACATAGAACATTTTCTCTAGTATTTCAGCAAACACATTTCTAATAACATTGAGATAGGCAAGAGGACACCTGCAACCTTTTAAAGAAATGGATGTATCTTCAGGGAGAAGATGGCCCAATAGGTATCCTGGTGATATATCCTGTCAAGCACGGGAAATCAGGAGTCCTGGCAGTTCAAATGAATATATAGGTTCATTGCAAGTTTAAGCTCTCTACAAGAATCTGAACTACTAACGGTCAAAGCAAATTGGCAGCAAGTAAGAGTCAACGGAATTCAAGGTGATCTGGACTTAGATCTCTTGTGGGCACAAAGGGATTGGAGACTGATGACATGTTTAATCCCTCCTTCGGTCTCAGCCTGGTCACCTGCTACACATCCATTTTTCCCCCCAAACTATTTTTAAGCTCTGTAAAGTTTCAACTGAGCCTGGAAGCATCTCAACAATCTATGGATGTTCTTGGCAATAATGCTTAGTTTAGTACATCTGCAGTAGACAGCAACACCTAACAAAACTTGGTTGATCTCCAAAAATAAGGACAGTTGGACTTGGATGGGAGACCAAGAAATCTTGGCAGGGAAATTAAAAACAGTCTTGGAAGACTGCAGTGGCATTTTTTTTTTCATACAATATTGTGGCCCAGAAATCTATAAGAATGTCCCCTTCCTAGAGACTTTACCTTCTTCTTAAGTCCTGAGTAGGTCCTGTTTTTTCTTTCCACAAAAACTCTTAATGCATCCTGAGAATGCTTTTTTTTTCTCTTTTTGCTTCCGCTAAGCATGCAGAAAAATGCTTCACAAAGCTCAGTCCTGAATACTCAAAATCCCTTCAGGCAGTCTACCACGCCCTACCTAAAATAATGAGATTTAAGAAATAGATATCAGTTATTTTAAAAACAAAATTGCCTTCGGGCATACTGGAACCATGCTTCTGAGCTTTTATCTGCAATCAAGTGAACCGGGACCTTTCAAANTTCTTCTTCTTCTTCTTCTTCTTCTTCTTCTTCTTCTTCTTCTTCTTCTTCTTCTTCTTCTTCTTCTTCTTCTTCTTCTTCTTCTTCTTCTTCTTCTTCTTCTTCTTCTTCTTCTTCTTCTTCTTCTTCTTCTTCTTCTTCTTCTTCTTCTTCTCCTTCTCCTTCTCCTCCTCCTCCTCCTCCTCCTCCTCCTCCTTCTCCTTCTCCTTCTCCTTCTCCTTCTCCTTCTCCTTCTTCTTTTAAAGAAAGAAATGTCTGGAAGAATATTAGCATCAAAGCAATAGGAATTGACAGTTCTGATAAGAGATGCTTATGGAATTCAGTCCTGGTAAAATCTGATATGAACTGACTTACATCTCTTGAACTGTTTTATAGATGCATGATGATCCTTGGGTTTTTCTCTTTTTGGCTTGGCTTAAAAACAAATCCCAGAATACTTTCATGAAAGCCTGTAATATAGAGATGATGCCTTATTGATGTTCTGTTAAGTTTCTTGTTATTTTTTAAAAAATAACCCATCGGTTTGTATATGAACTGAGTGGACTTCTGGATAAAAAGTAAAATAGAGATAGGTATTGGATAAAAGTTGCAGAAGTTACAGAATTGACCAAGTCTGCTGTCCATTGTGCTGATGTGGATCCCAGCATTCCAGCTGTTATGGCCTTTTGAGTCAGAATAACAGTGTTGGAAGGGACCTTGGAGGTCTTCTAGTTCAACCCCCTGCTCAGACAGGAGACCCTATACCATGGGTAGGCAACCTCGGCTCTTTTATGACTCATGGACTTCAATTCCCATAGCTGACTCAGGAATTCTGGGAGTTGAAGTCCATGAGTCATAAAAAGCCGAGGTTGCCTACCCCTGCCCTATACCATTTCAGACAAATGGTTGTCCAGTCTCTTCTTAAAAACTTCATGTGTTGGAGCACCCACAGCTTCCGAAGGCAAGCCATTCATCCCACTGATTAATTGTTCTCACTGTTAGGAAATTTCTCCTTGTTTCTAGGTTGGTTCTCTCCTTGATTAGTCTCCATCCGTTTTTTCTTGTCCTGCCTTTAAGTGCTTTGGAGAATAAATTGACCCCTATGAGTCAATCTTGATTCCTGACGACCACATGATAGGCCCATGCAGTTTTCTTGTTAACATTTTTGGAAGTGATGTCCCATTGCCTTTTTCTGGAATGTTTTTCAAATTCCCAGTTTAGGGGATCAGATAGACTGATCTAAACTCACCCAGCTGGTTTCCATACCTAAAGGAGAATTAGAACCTGGATCTGTTCACTCCCAGTCCAGCTCCTTAACCATTACATCATACTGGTCCCCTTCACTTTGACTTACAATTTTTGTATTAAGGATTTTGATTACAGTAGTAAAAACCAAAAGAAGTAGACTTAAAGAAAAAAGATTAGTAAGAAAGAATAAATAAATTCCTTCTACATAGAACCTTTAATTCCTTCTAGTGTCCAGTTTCTAAAATAATAAAGTCACTTATGTTTGTTATGAGCCAAGATAGCCAAAATAACTCTGATTCCCATGAAAAGCTATTTTTTTCTATGGTTAATTCCAAAATCATATAATAAAAGTCAATATTCCCAAATGTAACTGGAACCCTTAAACCATCTGTAATCTTCTTAGATAAAAATATTATTTAGGGGCTTTGTTGTTTATTTTAAAACCTTTAAGTTCTTAAGCTTGTAATGATTTTTTTTTCTTTTTTTCAGAATTGAAGCTAAACTCATCTGGCAACTTTTCAAACTTGTCACACCAAAAGTCTCTTAACAGTTTTAAGATGGTTAATAGACAATTTTGAAAAGTGAGACTTGGAAAATAATGTCTTTTAAAAGGCTCCACCCAGTTGCAAACGAGGTGGCTAATCCCCTTGTCTCCCAATGAGGAGCCGCTGTCTGGAGCACATTGGGCAATCTCCTGTCCTCTCCTTATCCAGAAAGGTTCTGGAGAACTGGTTTATTCACTGGTTCTTTGGTCTTTCCCAAGGCTGTTCGTTCTGAGACATTTTCAGTTTGCCATGCCTTCCCTAGAAGTCTCAGCTTCCTCCACTTTTCCTGGAGTTTAATAAATACAGACCACGACAAATAAGTGTCACGGTTCTTAAAGTTTCTCTCCGTTAGGCATTGCTCAAAGCAGTGTTTCTGAACCTCCACAGTTTGGAGATGTGTGGACTTCAATTCCCAGAATTCCCCAGCCAGTGCACTTCAACTCCCAGAATTCCCTAACCAGTATGCATGAATTCTGGAAGTCTATTTAATTGTTTATTAAATGTACACATTGCCCATCTTGCCAAGAGGCAACTCTAGGCAGCTACAGTGGAAGGAAGTCCACCTGCTAGGAGTTGTAGTCCACATCTCTTCAAGCCTCTGAGGTTGAGCACAATATAGAAACAGCTTATCAATCAATCAATCAATCAATCAATCAAATTCATCCATCCATCCATCCATCAAATAATGGCTCCAGGAGTTTTCAGCTTTCTTTCAGAGACCTATCAGTGGCAGGGAAACCTATACACAAGTCAATCACTAGACTTGGGATTGTCTAGAACAATGATGGCGAACCTTTTAGAGACCGAGTGCCCAAACTGCAACCCAAAACCCATTTATGCATCGTCGAGTGCTGGGTGGGTGTGGCCCATTGGCTGGGTGTGGCCCATTGGGTGGGCATGGCCCATTGGGTGGGCATGGCTGCGGTGGTAATGGCAGACTGGGTGGGACTAAAAAGTACAATCAATCAATTCCAACTTTGCATGATCTTTTTTTTTCCCCAAGAAGTTGAAGTTGATTGATTGATTGAACCTTTTTTTTTTTTTTGCACACGGCGGCGGAGGCCTAAAGCGAAAAGGTTTTATAAAACCCAGCTGAAGGCCTAGGACTGGGGCGACGGCTCGCGTGCCCACAGAGAGGGCTCTGAGTGCCGCCTCTAGCACCCATGCCATAGGTTCGCCACCATTGGTCTAGAATGTAATTTGGTTATGACCACATATTCTCACTTGAAGCAGGAAAAAAAAGAGAATTCCTTTATTTGAGATGCCCACAACAGAAATCAGAGACCTTGGCGATTTGTGTAAAACACATTGGCATCTCTAGTCCACTTTGGGAAGATTTCTGTGAATTGATGTTCTGCATAAAATGCTCCTTTAGAAAACAGAAACATGTATTAAGTTGTCTGGGTGGAAAAACTGGTTCCTTGCTGAGAGCAGTCCCGCACATTTCTACACACGTCTGGCAACTCGCTTGCGAGAGAAATCTCCTCACTAATTTTCCTTCATTAGCTGCATTAAAGAGAATCTGCCTCATTTCCAAGCTTGAAAATTTTAAGCTGCCAAACTGGCAAGTGGGAGATAATTAGTGAATGAAACGCTCTCTGTTTTTAGCCGAATTATGGCCTTAATAGCAGTGAGTTGCAAGTAAACATGATAGCAAAGGATAGTAATCAGCTGGTTTGCATTGGTTTGTTTAGATCCTGTTTAGTGAAGATAGGGGAAGTTAATTAATTAAATTTCATTAATACCACTCTGGGTAAGTAGTCCAGATACCGGCCATCCTCAACTTACAACCAAAATTGTGACTAACATTTCGGCTGCTAGCAAGGCTGTTAAGTGCTTTTATAGGAATGATAGCAGTTGCAAAAGCCAGCATTCAAAAAATGGGCGATTGAGGATATGTGTGACAAAACTGTCCCATACAACAGGGCTTTTCAACCAGTGGTACGGGTACCACCTGTGGTACATTGGCACCTGGCTGGTGGTACGCGACCATCCTAGAAAAGTGGTAGCGGGGGAGGGGAATGAGAGCGCCATCAGGCGGGCAGGCAGGTGTCTTGCTTGGCTGTGCCTTGGGGGGCACTTTTTTCAGTGCCATTGTAACTTCGAACTGTTGTAAGTCGAGGACTACCTGTACTTTATCACTTTTTTCCTTTTTTTTTTTTTTGGTCATCAAGTTTTTGACACCTTGCTGGGCGACTGGTGGTACTCGGATATTGCCATATCTTAAAAGTGGTACAATGGGTGAAAAGGTTGAAAAGCCCTGCCATACAACTTTGGATCAACTGGCATCTTTGTGATATCAAATTACCGTTTAATAATACATAAAGAAAAAAAGACGAAGAAGAAGAAGAAGAAGAAAAGAATTGGCTTGTGGCAGCCCGAGCTTTCCTAGGTCACAGGGGAAATAAATGAAGTTAGCAAAGTGAAAACGGAAAGCGAGATTGCCGTAGTAGCACAAACTATATTTATTTTCCTGTTTAATACATACTAAATGGAGAAAGCCGAGATGCAAAGTCCACACGCTCTGGTCGCTTGTGGGGGCGAGGAGAGGAATAACATTGCCGTTTGAATATTTACTGATGCAGCAAACCGTGAATGCCGAGCAATTTCTGCGGCAACAAATGGGAGACCATTATTAGTATTGGGTGTTTTTTTTTTCTCCTGGAGGAATAGAGTTGCACATGAATCTTTTTTTTTAAATAAAGGAACACCAGTAAGTTGGGCTAAGCAGCTTCTGAGTTCTTCTGTTTTAGTCTTTTAAGATAAGATAAGATAAGATAAGATAAGATAAGATAAGATAAGATAAGATAAGATAAGATAAGATAAGATAAGATAAGATAAGATAAGATAAGATAAGATAAGATAAGATAAGATAGATAAGATAACCTATATTGTCATTTTTTTTACTGTGGGCACAACAGCACACATCAAAAATGAAATTTGGTTGCCCCCTCTTAAAGTTTGATCTTTTGATCTTTTTCGTTGTGGTGGGGGCGTCTGGAAGCCTTTCAGCCTCCCCCCAAGGGTGTTTTTTTCAGAGGACTTTCTTTGTTTTTGCTTGAAGACGTTTCGCTTCTCGCCCAAGAAGCTTCTTCAGTTCTGGCTGAATGTTGGGAAATGGAAGGACTTATATTCCTTGCAGTCATCTGCAAGAGAGAGTTGAGGCCACTCGGGGATTTATCGGTGTGCTCAGGGTCACCTGAATCAGAGTGCAAAAAGGGGGTTGAACCTTCTTGGAACTGAGGATGCTTCTTGGGATGAGCCGTGAAACGTCTTCAAGAAAAAAACAACAACAAGAAAGTCCATTTGTCGTTTGAAAAAGCACCTTGGGGACAACCATGACCTGGATGACTGAGAATCGCCACAGACTTTAAGCTTCTCCTTGCCCAGTTTGTTTTAATGACCATTTTGGGCTGTTCGATCCCTTAGGTCAGGGGTGTGACCATTCCTGTGGCTTTTAAGGGTTGGCCCAGGCTTTGTCTAGTGTGCAAAAATGGAAAGGGGCAACTCGTCACGGCCAACACGCCATGGCCAACTATTTTAATTTTTGTCATTCATATTTCATTTTGTCCCTCTTTTGCATTTTGCATCCTTCCTTTAATGATTCTATTCCACCTTTTCTTCAATACTATGTAATGTTTGTCCCATGGCAAATTGTCCCTTAGGAAGTTGGTCATGGTAAATTGGTTGAGTGAGTTGTCCTAGACCAGGGGTGGGCAACCTTGGCTCTTTTATGACTCGTGGACTTCAACTCCCAGAATTCCTGAGCCAGCCATGGCTCAGAGCCAGGCGGAGCCAGGCGGAGGCGTCAAGTGGGGCATCACTTTAGAATCTCTACATAGTCAACGAGGACAAAGTCCAACCCCTCTTGAACGCCGATGATCCTATGTAGTTTTACCCAGGTGCAAACGGTTAGTCGGAGAAGATTCCAGTAGATAGGCTGGAGCAATAAATTTTGAACCTTCACATGTGGACCTGGCCATTTGAATGCTTAGGAAACTTTGGCTAGCTTTATCCAGTCTCTGTGGCCTGTTGATATTTATTCTTTGTCGTTTTTTTGTTTCCTTTGTCTCCCCTTTTCTTTCGGTGCTGGCAGCAAACTTTGGAGATGAACCTCACCAACTTGGTGAAACGCAATAGTGAGCTAGAAAACCAGATGGCCAAACTGATACAGATCTGTCAGCAGGTGGAGGTACGTGTTTGTGGTGGCGGTGAGGGTATGCTGGTACTCTGTGTCTGGATGGGGTGGGAGAGCAGGTGGTATGTGTGTGTGGAAATGGGGGGGGAAGGAGGAGGAGGAGGAGGAGGAGGAGGATATTGATCATGACCATGATGATGATGACGATGATGACAACGATTCTTCTCTGGCCAAGTATTTTTGAAAGTCTTTGGTTGGGTTCATACATACTGCCAAGTTGAGCTAATTGGGGTTGTGCGTGTTTGACCATGTGTGCTTTTAGTATGATGCGATGTTAGGCCATACTATGGTTTTACCTACTTAAGGAAAACAAAATGTAGGAACACAGTAGCCGTGTTTTGTCAACCCAACTGAATTTAAACGCACGTATCTAGTTCTGTGGTCTTCAAGGATACCAAACATTTCTATTTAGTGCTCTCAAGGCTGCCTTCTTTTCCACCCCTCAAATTTCCTATGCACCCCACAATCCTCACCTTTCACTCTCTGAAAACCAGATGCTGCTTCCCCCCCCACTGGTTTCTCTGAAGCAAGAAGACCGGAGTCACCCTAATCATGGAGATTTCACTCAGTGTATTGGAATAGCAAGGCAGAAATAGCCTGCCTTACTGCTTCCAAATGCAGAACAATTAATAGTGAATTATCTCAGTGCTTTGTTTACCAAGGCAATGCCCAGGGAGAAGCCACAGCAATTAGTTTCTTCTTAATGGCTTATTGATGTTCAGTTACTAAATTAAGAAGTGGTTCCTTGAACAAGATGCCACTTCTTTTTTTTTAATAATGGAAATAAAAAACATGACTTAGGACAGTGGAAAACCAATTCAATATGTTGTTCAGCTTCCATTTCTCAGGGGAATCCGCCTCCTCTTGTCATCTACCTGCCACCAGCCTCATTCTCTCATACAATTCCTTTCCAGCCCTATTTCCCATAGACACTTTAATTCTTGTGAATGGAATACGTGTCCATATACGTGTCCAGATATACGTGTCTCAGGACAATGTTGCAAGATCCAATCTGAGTCCGTCACTGAGGTTTACTCTTCCAAGCTTCCAGACTTCATACATCCTCAGCGTGTATGGACATTCTAAAGAGTAAGACGTTTGGAAGAATAAACCTCTAGTCCCGGTGTACCGACTCAGATTGGATCCTGCAACTTCAATTCTCATTCTAACCCAGCTGCAGGGAAGAAGGGGTAGAGGTCCAGTGTTAAGGTCAAAGACCCCCCCCCCCCTCTTTTCCCTTTGTGCTTTCTCTTTGGAGGAAGCTCTAGAAAACCATGAGAGAGAAGATCGTGGGCAACAAAGTGTTCCTAGAAGCCATGAGATGGAATCATTAGACTTTAAGTATCGGTCAAGTGAAAGACTGGTCATCTAAGGAAGGAAACAACTTAAGAGTAATGGACTACCCATGAGAAAAGCTTTTCTCATGAGGAGAAGCACTCCAAGGCAAGCTGAGTGGACTTTTTGTTTCCAGGATTTCATTGGCTGGAAAAAGATGTTTGCCAGTTATCAATTGGCTGGATTTTGTTGATTAATAATAGAGTTAGAAACGGCCTTGGTTGAAGAATTAACATGGAGGAGAAAGTGCAGATTACATTGGCAGTTTGGCCAGACAGGAAGAAAATCAAAGGCAAGATCAGAAGATATGGAGAGACCTGGCCCATAGAATCATCAAGAACTGGACATGACTGAATGGCTAACGTCATTGTCGTCGTCATCATCATCATCATCATCATCATCATCATCATCATCATCAATCGTCATTTTGGCAGTATTCCATCTCCAGGTGCAGGATTCTGGATGTACTTGAGATGCTGAGAACGGAAATGTAATATGAATTCCAGCTAATGATCTCCCCAACCACTTCTGCTGATGTTGCTGCCTTGGGAGAAAATATTCCATCGACTGAACCGGCGCTATCCACCCCCTTCTTCTGCAGATGCCCTCTCTGCTGATCTCTCTGCTGGTGAAAGGATTTGATCTTTGTTTGCAGCAATTTTATTTTCAAACAACTCATTGTGGAAGGCAGATTGATCTTGTTTCTCCTCCATCCGCCCACTGGCCGCCTACTTCTCAGCCACTAAAAGGCCCCAGTGTGTGGCCTGAGCTGGCCAGAGTGGAGGCGGTAAAGCTAAATTAATGAAAAACCATCAGCAGCTCCAGCCTGAAGTGTCAGGAAGAGGCATACTGTTTAAAGTTCACGGAAGAATATAGTGTCCCCTGGAGCCTATTGACTAGAAGATGACCATGTGCCATTGCAGTAACATGCTTTATAGAAACACACAGGGGAGCCCTACTGTGTTCAACCTGCTGGTTCCATATTCAGAGAAGTCAATTTGGTTGAAAAGCTGTACTGTTCTTGCCAAAGGCCACTCCATTTACTACCTTGGTTAAATCGGGCAGTTGCTGCTTTCTGAAATGATACTCTGAATGTTTAGAGGCCCTGGATGACATTCATTTAACAACAGCCTTCCCCAGCTCCAGATGAGTTGGGAGTACGACTCTCAAAAAGTCTTAAGCTTCTGGCAATTCTAGGAGCTGTGGTCTCCAAATATCTGGAGACGAGGAATCTCTGAGGATTCTGTCTACGAAAGGGGGAAGTAGTGTGATGGACTAAAGCAGGGGTAGTCAACCTTGGCTCTTTTATGACTCGTGGACTTCAACTCCCAGAATTCCTGAGCCAGCTGTGCTGAGGGGAAAGGGAGAGGTTTCCAAGCTGAGCCATGCTGGCTCAGGAATTCTGGGAGTTGAAGTCCACGAGTCATAAAAGAGCCAAGGTTGCCTACCCCTGATCTAGAAGCAAGGCTGGGGAACTATGGCCCCCTCATGACTGGTGGACTTCAACTCCCACCCAGAATTCCTAAGCCAGCATGGGGGAACTATGGCCCCCTCATGACTCGTGGACTTCAACTCCCAGAATTCCTGAGCCAGCCATGCTGAGAGGAAAGGGAGAGGTTTCCAAGCTGAGCCATGCTGGCTCAGGAATTCTGGGAGTTGAAGTCCACGAGTCATAAAAGAGCCAAGGTTGGACTACCCCTGGACTAAAGAGAAGTGGCAATTTCCCAGGAAGAAGGGAAAGAGGCAAGACAAGAGGCAGCGTAGCCCAGAGCTGGAAAGGAGACAGAGGAAGAGAGTAAGAAGAACCACTCCCTAGAATCCTCCAGGTATATCTATTAGGGTAAGAGTAGTATAGGTTTGGTATACTAATATAGGCAGGATGGCTCAGTGGTTAAAGACCCTGAGCTTGTCAACTGGAAAGCTGACAGACCAGGTTTGAGACCTGAGCGCCTCGCAGTGGGGTGAGCTGCTCCAATTCCTGCTTATCTAGCAGTTTGAAAGCATGCAAATGCGAGTAGATGAATAGGTATCACATCGGAGGGGAGGTAACAGAGTTCCATGTACCTTTGGTGGCCACATTATCACGGAAATTATCTTTGGACAATGCAGGCTCCCTCAGTCAAGAAACGGAGATGAGCACTGGGCCCTAGAGTCAGACACAACTGGACAGGGAAAACTTTACCTTTACTGTAGATTTAGTCTGGCAAGATTCTGTCTATTGGTGCGACCATTTAAAGAACTCATCTTTGGCTAGATTGTTTTGTATCATTCTTGGGCTGGGCCTGACAGAACCAGGATGGTTTTTTACCGAAACAATTCTACTCAATCCCTAAATAGAGTCTTATGATCCTTCGAGTTTACTTGTCACTAAACTTAGGTAGGTAACAGAAGAAGAAGAACACGGTATAGGTAATAGCCTGCAACCGCTAGTACAACCGCTAGGACAAAAATAGTCGTCGGCGTGCTTTTTCACGACGACTCAAAACAGGTTTGGTCAGGGAACGATTTTGAAGCCACGATGTTCTTCTTCTGCCTGGACCTCGTTGGCCTTCAATCTTTCCCTGGAGGATTAAATGGAGTATGCTGTATTTTTCTGGGTGTCGCATCACATGTCCAAAATATTCTAATTTTCATTTTTTAATTGTTTTTATGATTTCCCTTGGCTTTCCCAGGCGGCTGATCACCTCCTGATTTCTGATCTTGTCAACCCAGCTTATGCATAACCGCCGCCTGTAAATCCACATTTCAAATGCTTCTAGTCTCTTCAGTTGGCCTTCCGTCAGAGACCAACTCTCTACATCCATAGAGCAGGATAGAAAAAATAGAAAAAATCCATTGTGATCAACGCCAATCCTGGCTATTTGGGACTTGTCCTGGATATCTTGAGAATACTGTAGTGGAAGACTCTCCAAGCCACAATTCTGGTGGATCCTCATCATGTAGGACAGCTGCACACAAAGATGGCGGTCTTTGGTTTTAGTTTAAAGCTGAGTCGAAGCAACACAACAATCTCTTTCCTCCCTTCTAAAGAATGGTCCATTTGCTCCTCAAATGTCTTGGTGTCTCCATTCTCCAGCTGAATGCATTTCACCCCGTTTCACCTTCTTCTTACAGACTTTTCCACAAGGTTAACCTTGCATTTGCGGAAGCATCAGCTCTCCCGTTTCATAGATCCAGGGGTCTTGGCCTATGAAATGCCAGCGAAAGTGGCGCATTCCTTTTACTCACCCTGCTTCCTGATCAAAAGCAAGGCAGATGAAAGGGATCAAAGGTGCACTTTCCCCAACCTCTCTGTGAAGGCAACGGGAAAAAGTCTTTCGCTCTAACTGCTTGTTGGCTTTTAGCTGCCCTTTCTGAAAGACTTTTTCTCCTGGGGAGACTTGATTTGGTCAAGGGCACCAAAGAAAGGAGCGGAAGTGATCCCAGTGAGGGCTTACAACCATCAAGAGTTTGATGTTCGTAAAGAATATAATTTGGGGGGTAGGATTTGTGTGTATGGATTTTCAAAGAAAGCAGTTGTTGGAAACAAAAAGGATGGCCCTTTGGTCCCCAGATGTTCTGTGAAGCCCTCTCTCCAAAAGCATCCTGTATGATAATTCATTATAGAAGTATAGGAAAGAAGCCCTGAAGTCAACATCAGAGGAGGCTTTTGGCCAAACTGGACTTCTGCCCATGGGAGGCAGAAAAGGGGAAGTCAGAAACTGGAATGTGGAGAAGGTGGAAAAAGGTGTGTGTGTGTGTTTGAGAATCAAGGAAGGCTCCATTCCCTGGAATGACCCCTACTCATTAATGAGGTTGAGGGACATTGACTCTTGAAGAAAGGCAACCCTCCCACAGAGTGTCTTTTCCCCCTCCCGTGATTAAAAAGACCTCGCTTATTCAGATAGGCCTGAACAGTGGTGGGATTCAGCAGTTCGCACCACTTCAGCAGAACTGGTAGCTAATTTTTTGTTGCTCAGGCCCAGAATGAACTTCCGGAAGCAGCATCCACACAAAGAACTGGTTGTTAACATATTTGAATCCCACCACTGGGCCTGAAGACCAAGAGTGTTCAGATAAGAAAAAGCACTACTTGGGATTGAGTCATCCTCTGTTTAGTGTCTCCTAGGTCCCATTGGTCCAATTGACATCAGGCAAGATCCCTTAAATCTGTCCTGCCTTTTGATGTTTAGCATTTTAGATCTTGTCCAGGCTAATCTGGTATTTAGAGTGTTCTGCTCTTTCCCCCACCCAGATCATCCATCCACCCATCCATCCATCCATCCATCCCATCCCATCCCATCCCATCCCATCCCCTCCCCCCCCCCCCCCCCCCCCCCCCCCCCCCCCCCCCCCCCCCCCCCCCCCCCCCCCCCCCCCCCCCCCCCCCCCCCCCCCCCCCCCCCCCCCCCCCCCCCCCCCCCCCCCCCCCCCCCCCCCCCCCCCCCCCCCCCCCCCCCCCCCCCCCCCCCCCCCCCCCCCCCCCCCCCCCCCCCCCCCCCCCCCCTTTTTCCCTCCCTTTTTCCCCCCCCCCCCCCCCCCCCCGCTCAACGGTTCACTCATTGCAATTCTTTTGGTGTATATAGAGATCAATTGGCATTGACTAAGTAGCATGCTGTGCTAATTAAAACCAACACAAGGAAAAGGTAGTCCGGTCCAGATACAATTTGCAGTCATCATATTTATATGTATAATATATAAACATATATAATATATAAAAATTCTTCCTAAGAATCCTTACCACTGATCATTTGAAAACAATTTTTTGCAGAAAAACCTAAGTCACTGCAAATTTTATCAGGACTGGACTACCTCTTTCTTGTGTTGGTTTTAATGATATATATATGTATACTGTATATGTATATGTATATATATATGGACCAGGCAAAGGAAGCAAGAAGAGGCAATGCCTCAAAATGCCAGAAGGAAAATGGTCTTTTGATGAAGTAGTGAAATTGGGTCAGCCTTTGAGGGAATTCTATTTCCATCTGCTGGATTGCAATTGCTGCATTTTTGTGGTTTTAATTACAGCATGAAAAAAAAAGCATCCATACAAATTTCTTGAAACTAGCAAGTACCAAGGGCTGCTGCTTCCCACCCCCCTGCAGCCGTTCTGCACGGACTTTAAGACTGTGGACAGAGCTGGATTAATAGAGAAGGGCTTGAGCAAGGCACCTTTCTAATGTTGAAAATGAAAACAGTAAAACAAACAGAATCTGGATTTTGCCCTTTGGTTCCGAAAATCTTCACCCTCTTTCCACATTTACGATACTATCAAGCAATGATGAGGACAGTGCCCGGCTGCCTGGGCCATTGGCTTTCTTCTTCTTCTTCTTCTTCTTCTTCTTCTTCTTCTTCTTCTTCTTCTTCTTCTTCTTCTTCTTCTTCTTCTTCTTCTTCTTCTTCTTCTTCTTCTTCTTCTTCTTCTTCTTCTTCTTCTTCTTCTTCTTCTTCTTCTTCTTCTTCTTCTTCTTCTTCTTCTTCTTCTTCTTCTTCTTCTTCTTCTTCTTCTT
>NW_015389507.1:100639-104441 GCF_001527695.2 Protobothrops mucrosquamatus
CTCCTCCTCCTCCTCCTCCTCCTCCTCCTTCTTCCTTCTTCCTTCTTCCTTCTTCCTTCTTCCATCATCATCATCATCATCATCATCATCATCATCATCATCATCATCATCATCATCATCATTATTATTATTATTATTATTATTAATTTTGCCCTTCGAGAGCTCCTAGAGTTTAACCGCAGACGTTGCAGTTGGTTGCTAGGATTTAACTGCCGATTTGCAAACCCCTGAACCTGCCAACTTGTCATGCTTAGGGTGGATGTTGCTTTTACAGTCTTCTCCTTTTGAAGTTGAAAAGCTATATTTGCCTTGAAGTTGCCTTGTCTGTCCTAACATTATTATTGGTAATTGAGGTTCGTCTCTCGGCTGAGATTCTTAGATCAAAGCGGGCATCTCTTCAGACTCCTTGAAATTTATTCTTTCAGTAGGGCAAGATAGATTGATTCCTTTGTAGGCTCCTTAGCTAACACATATAGACAGAGACGCACACACACACATCTGCATGCACCTATCCTACCCGAGCTTAAGCAACATTGCCATGACCTCTGCTGTAATCCCTTGGGAACTGCTCTTGGACCTTGAACTGTTCAACAGAAGCTGATCTGGGTAATGAAAACTGTATACCGGACAGCAACTTTACTTATTTGTGAAGATGAGTTATTTAGTTGCAGCTGCTTGATTAGGGCCCCCAAACTCTTTCGCTTATCGACCCCTTCATGAATAATTTCACGAATACCACTTACATGAATAGTACTATGACTAGGAGAAAGAACTGGAGAAAAACACAAAATACGAAGACCTTGCAAATAGAAATAGAACAACTGTGGAGAAAAAAAAGCAAAGATAGTACCAATAGTGATAGGCGCCTTCAGTGAAATCCCAAAACATCTGGAGCACCACTTGAACGCTATCGGCATTGACAAAATCACCATCAGTCAATTGCAAAAGGCAGCTTTGCTTGGAAGAGCTTACATCCTGCGACAATTCTTTTAACACCATCAAACAACATCTGCCTATCCCAAGTTCCTGGGAAGGACTCAATGAGTGGGCAAAAATGCCAAATCGAATCTAAATATCTGGCTGATTATGCAATAAATCATAATAGTAATAATAAATAGATAATAATTACCTAAACAGGTAATATTTGAGTTTTAGTTTTAAGTCACCATGCTGCTCCAGGTTCAGTCTGTTTCTGTTGACCCTCAGACATTTACTGACCCTCTTTTGACCCCCAGACATTAATTCCTTGGATAGCTGAGGCAGAAACAGGAGCTCACCCCACTGCACGGTGCTTGGGTCTCAAACCCGGGCTGACAAGCTCAGCATCTTTAACTGCTGAGCCATTGCGCCCCCCGTTTTGAGACTGCCTGCTAAATATCCAGCAGGGCTGCTCTTTCATTCTCCTGTGCTCAGCAATTCCAGTTTTGTTTTGTTTTTCATTCAAAGTGCATGCATTCATAGACCTCCTTTCCTTCTCCACACCAATCTCTTACTTTCCCCTTTCCTCCCCCCACACCAGATGCCTCTGGTTAGACCCGGAACCCCGTAATGGTCGCGTCAAATGGGATTTGCAATTTTCTTTTCAATTGGGAATCTTCAGAAATCTCCCTTCGGGGTTGCAGTTTTTCCACTTCATTTACACGTTTTAAGCTCTGTCAATTGCCCCTTCTAGCACAGCTGAAGAAAATGCATTTTTCCCCCCTCCATTTTAGTGAGCTTCCATCTAGCCAGTCTTCAAAGAAAAAGAGCAAACGATGCAGCAGGAAAGGGTTTTAATATTAAAGAGATGCCCCGCCATCTCTTCTTCTCTGCCCGGATCCCTTAGACCGATCCCGCCCTCTTAGCAAAGCCAGAAATTCTGAAACTCAACTGGCCTTTGGAGAAAAAGTCTCAGCAGTAGCAGAGTTGAAGAGTTAATATGCAATTTCCCCCCTCAACTATTTGCTTTCCCCCCCTTTTCCTGAGGAATTAATTGTGCAGCGTATAGGAGGATTTCCTGCAATGCAAAACGTTAACATTTCCTAAATGTTAGCATTCTCTAATTTTGTCAGAACCCCTGTGAAAAGAGATATAACTGCCTCTCTTTTTTTCCTCCTCTGATCTTCACGGTTATTTCCTTCCTCCCCAGAGGCTGCCTTTTTGTATTAGGGGGGAAAAAACGAGCAGATGAAAGGTGCCCATTTTTAATGACATGGCATGTGGTGCCAATGACTCATGGAGAAAAATGTCTCCTGGGTTAAACATCCTTCCGTCCCGTTGGCTTCAAATGGCTTGCAGATGCCAGGAAAGACTAGCATGGCCTTATTTAAACAAACCAACTTGCACATGGTGGAAACACAGAGCTCTTCCATTCTAGGTGATGTTTGAAAGGGGAGCTGGGGTGAATGTGGGCTGACAGCCCGGGTTTGAGACCTGAGCACCACAGGGTGGGGTGAGCTCCCGTTCCTGCCTCAGCTCCTGACCATCTGGCAGTTCGGAAGCATGCAAATGCAAATAGATAAATAGGTACCACTTCACTGGGAAAGTAACAGCATTCCACATACTGGCCACATGACCCACAGAAGTGTCTTCGGACGACACTGGTTCCCTTGGCTAAGAAACTATGATGAGCATTACCCCCTAGAATCGGACACGACTGGACGTGGGAAACCGTTACCTTTTCTATCGTCAGGACACAATATAGGATGGAAGCCAAATTTGCTACCCTTCCCCGCCCCATAAAATTGGTAAGATAAGAATGAACGCACTTGCTCTGAACATATTTCAATAATCTGCAACTCTGAAGACAGGCACTGATGCGTATTTGGATAACTCTGAGGAATTCACCGTGATGCGGACTGAAACCACAAGCACATATATGCGCCCATAATCCCAAAGCCGTCTTCTTAAACTTTACAGAAAAGCTTTTTGTGTCTTCTCTTTTCCACCCAGCCAATGCTTGGCTTTTGATGAGTAGACCAGTGAGAAATAACCACCGTGGGGAAATTTCATACGAGGCAGGAATGTGTGGTGTGTATTTGGTAATAGAGCACCATTTTTCAAAATGAAAAGTAGCCTCAGGAGGCAGCAGGGAGAGCAGGCAAGCTACAGGGAAGGAGGTGATGCTTGTCCCTTTTCCCAAGGGCTGGTTTAATTCTCAAAATCTGCCCTGCTACCCCACAGATATAGTTGGAATAGTGGTATAATTTTGTTTGGGAAAACACACGGCAGATGAAAACATGATGTCTCTCCCTTGCTCCAGATGGTAGGTGTCTATTCTAGAGGTTGCTGGAATCTGTGACTCCCCAGATGTTACTGACCTTCATCTCTCCTCATCCAGCTGTGAGGGACGAGGAGAGATGTAAGCCCACAACATCAGGAAGGCCACTGGTTTCCAACCCAGCCATGATAACCTCTTCCGGTGTGCAACACTTTTTTATTCCACCTTTATTACTGTTTATAAGTAACTCAAGGCAGCAAACACACGTAACATTCCTTCTTCCTCCTCTTTTTCCCCACAACAATCTTGTGAGGTGGGTTTGGCTGAGAGAGAGTGACTGGCACAATGTTGCCTGCATGGCTTTCACTCCTGAGATAGCTGGCCAATCTCTTCTTAAACGCCTCCAGTGTTGGAGCATCCACAACTTCTGAAGGCAAGCCGTTCCACTCACAGACTCCTGGTGATTGGCCCAAAGTCAGAGAGTTGGCTTTCATGCCTAAAGTGAGACTAGAACTCTCTGTCTCCTGGTGACTGGCCCAAAGTCACCCAGCTGGTTTTCATGGCTAAGGCGGGGCTAGAACTCATAGTCTCCTAGTGATTGGC
>NW_015389507.1:106293-109649 GCF_001527695.2 Protobothrops mucrosquamatus
AAAGGAAGCTGCTACTTGCTCTGCACAGCAGCCTTGTAGTTAAATTTCCGGCTGAAGAAACCCGGAAGATATCCAAGAGAAGATCATTTCTTAGGAGAGCAAAGCCCATTTTATGCCAGAAGAGTCAACTTTTCCAAGAATACAAGTGTTATTCTTGTACCAGGTTGGACTGCTTGTCCATGAACTCCAGGGGGACCTCCATTTCTTTGGTCCGGAGGCACATTTAACATTTTTAAAATATCTGTTCCATAATGGCATCATGGGAAGATTGCCCATTCACAAGACCTGATGGGTATAGCAAGCCATAAAACACTGATTTACTAGAGGACAAATTGAAGACAGTTCTTCCTTGTCTTTCAGGTCCCTAGAATGTTCTGCATTTCTCCTGCCAACTTGTGTTGATTGTTATGGACCCGTTTTAAGGCATGTAGTCACCCGGAATTTTTACTTTTTCAAACTACATCTAGAGCTTACTCAAGACCCCAAAGCATTCTTGTAAATAAACGTGATGCCAGAAACTGGCCCAGTAGGTTAGCCTGACTTTGCAACAAGCATCCTTCAGATTTAAAATGAAAAGAAGCTTTTTGGAATGCTAAATTCTAATGGAGCAGGACTACGGTGAGTCCTTATTGAAGTCCATGACTCCCTAACTCACAAAAGTTCTCTAGACCTGTTTAATCGCTTCCTTTCAGACCCCTTGTTTTGGCAGTGAAGAGTTCAAAGATTGAACTGGAGATCTTCAGCCACAAAGCAATTTTCCCCCCACTTTGTTGGTTCGAAATCCTCCACCATTTTTGCTTATTTTCTGCTGGATTTTGTCTTTGCTGTCTGCTCAGGCAGTAGTAAATGGCGTTTGGGGACATTGTGAATTTTTTTCTTGTTCTTTCTTTACTCTGGAGCTTCCAACACTGGGCAATTATAGAAACTCCCCTTGTTCTTGAAATCAAATTTGGTTCCAGCACCTTGTTGGATTAAACAGCAACACAGTGCCCCTGGCCAGTGCCTCTTTTTATTAGTTATGTTTGGCCAACTGTGACAAGATAGCAGGAGCAGCCTAGACTGGAGCACAACATCTGACATCCATTAAATTGTCACTGGCTGTAAACGTACAATTCCATCACAAGACGTGTCTGTCCTCAGCCTGGCCCAAGACTTTTCACCTCTCTCCTTCAATCTGAAAGAGAAGATTTCAGGCACTATGCTGGGAAAAGAGGATGTTTGCTTGTTCATCAGAGCTTGGAATTGGCCAATGCTTGTTTCTCTCTAGACAGCTCAGAGACTCCGGTAAGATTAACCCCAGGAAATCAAAGGACTGCCCTATTCTTGTTACCGTATACTTGCCATATGTCTCAAAGGTGCTTTTCCAAAAGGCAGCTGGACTTTTCTTGTTTTTTTTTTCTTCTTGAAGTTTCTTGGGTGAGAATTGAAATGTTTTCAAGGAAAAAAAAATACCCAAGAAAATCCAGGTGTCTTTTGGAAAAAGCACCTTTGGGACAACCATGACTTGGATGATTGAGGATCTCCACAGATAGAACAGAGTAACAGAATTATTTATCGATCCCAGATAAAGATTCTGGAGTCCAAATGTCATAATTTCCACCTATCCAAGAGAGATAACCACATCTAAATATCTTCCACTTGTATCTTAGAAGATATAGTTTTGGAGGGTGTATCTCTGCTTTGCAGTCCTTGATTGGGGAAACTGTACTCCTAATATCTCCCACAATGGGGGAGTAGTTGATCATCTGACATGGGGTTATTTTTGAAGATGGGCCCTGCAAAGATCAAGGAGCAAATTTTAGGTTTAAAATGCTCAGTTGTGATACGTATTTGGCAATTCTAGCCTGGAAGTGTTATTCTGAAAGCTTACTTAAAGTTTCCAAGGGTTGGCTTTGTAAATCTTTATTGGATGGAGTGAATTACCTCCAAAATACAGAATAAGAGATTTGGAAGGGACCTTGGAGGTCTTCTAGTCCAACCCCCTGCTCAAGCAGGAGACCTTATACCATGTCAGACAAATGGTTGTCCAATCTCTTCTTAAAAACCTTCCCTGTTGGAGCATCCACAACTTCTGGAGGCAATCTTCTTGCCTTATAAGATGACTACAACTGATTGTTTCCATCAGATGACTTTTTTTTAAAATGAAAACCCAAATTTGGGCATTTGTAATTTGTAATTAGGTATGTGTAGTTTAATGAAGAGAAGGACGAGGGGGGACATGATAGCAGCCTTCCAATATCTCAGGGGCTGCCCCAAAGAAGAGGGAGTCAAGCTATTCTCCAAAGCGCTTGAAGGCAGGACAAGAAGCAACGGATGGAAACTAACCAAGGAGAGAAGCAACTTAGAACTAAGGAGGAATTTCCTGACAGTGAGAACAATTAACCAGTGGAACAACCTGCCCCAAAACCGGAAGTTTTTAAGAAGAGATTGGACAACCATTTTTCTGAAATGGTATAGGGTTTCCTACCTGGGCAAGGGGTTGGACTAGAAGACCTCCAAGGTCTCTTTCAACTCTGTTATTCTGTCTTCTATTCTTACATCTTTTTTTTCCTTGGCTAAAAACTGGAACAAGGCGGTGTATGATAGGCTTGCCATCATATCTGGTGCTGCATTTCTTTGAATGTTTGCCATTTTATCTTTGATAACATTCCCTGCGTTTTATTTTCCCTCTCGTTAATGGTATTGTGACAATATAGCTGACGGCTTTTTAAAAATTTATTCTATTTCTGAAATAGGGGATGCTTTCTTTCCTACCTCAGCTCTGATTTTCTCAGTGACAGTTCCTCGTGTGTAACCAAGAGACCTTTTGTGGTGGAGGGAACTTTAAGGTGGGAGTAGGGAGGTGGGAGCCTCATGTAGAAAGAAAACAGGTATTGGAGCTGGAGAGAGGGAGAGAGAGAGAGAGAGAGAGAGAGAGGGAGAGGGGGAGAGAGAGAGAGAGAGAGAGAGAGGGAGAGAGAGAGAGAGAAGGAGAGGGGGAGAGAGAGAGGGAGAGAGAGGGAGAGAGAGAGAGAGAGAGAGAGAGAGAGAGAGAGAGAGAGAATTACTACTGACCTGCTCATTTCAGTTAGATTTTATTTATTTATTTATTTATTAGACTTATATGCCGCCCTTCTCCCTACAGGACTCAGGGCGGCTCACAGCATATTAAAACAGCACAAAGCACTATCCCCAATAAAAACCAATTAAAAACAAATATTTACCGCTGTGTCATGTTAAAATAATAATTAAAATTGTCCCTATTTAAAATTCTCCCTAGGCCAGACCCGCTTGCTGAAAAAGCCATGTCTTGAGGGCGCGGCGGAAAGCTAGGAGATCCGGAATCGTCCGGATCTCGGGGGGTAGTTCGTTCCAGA
>NW_015389507.1:111997-114578 GCF_001527695.2 Protobothrops mucrosquamatus
CCCCGGGTCCTCGGCTGATGGAATGCCTGAAAACCCGGCGGGCAGATGTCTACAAGAGGAACTCCTCCTTCCACGCCCAGCCAGGTCTCAGTGATACCCGCCAGGTCCGCACCCCCCTCTAAAATAAGATCTTGTATGAGGGGGGCCTTATTTACCACGGACCTGGCGTTACATAACAACAGCCGATGGTCCCGGGCCGGAGGATCTAAGTCTCCTGGAGACCGAGTAGGGACCTGAGGACCGGAGCACCCACAAGCTTGTAAATAGCGTGTGCGTGCTCCCCTAACCTGATATGGTCCTCTGCTCCCGCCATATCTGCCTCTCCCACTGACCGTACTAATACCTCCCTCCTGGAGTATGGCCATACAAGACGAATGAGGTTGAATGATGGCTGGGTTTCCATCGTGCACTGAACCCTTTACTCAACCTCATTTTAGTCTGCTATAATGTGGGAATCTAACCCCTAAGTCTGAGATTGTGGGGAATGGAATGGCTAGCTGTGAATTCTTGCCAACAAAGGAGAATATTGGTAACTCAGGGTTGAAATGAGAAATCCTTGACATTCTCCGAGCTTGGTGGTTTATAATAATAATAATAATAATAATAATAATAATAATAATAATAATAATAATAATAATAATAATAATAATAATAATAATAATAATAATAATAATAATAATAATAATAATACAGTTGGAAGGGGCCTTGGAGGTCTTCTAGTCCAACCTCTTGCTCAGGGCTGTCCAGACTCTTCTTAAAAACTTCCAGTGTTGGAGCATTCACCGCTTCTGGAGGCAGGTTGTTCCACTGGTTAATTGTTCCAACTGTCAGGAAGTTTCTCCTTAGTTCTAGGTTGCTTCTCTCCTTGATTAGTTTCCATCCGTTGCTTCTTGTCCTGCCCTCAGGTGCCTTGGAAAATAGCTTCACTCAAACATTTCATCTATGCTAGCAGTGATGATGTTACCTAGTTTGGGGAATGAAACGAAGCTCAGAGAGCACCAAGGACCCCTAATTTCAACCCTGTGCTACAAATATTCTCCTTTGTTGGTGCCACATATGGGCGTCAAACACCTCAGAAAGCACCCATTAGCCCTGATGATGTTACCTAGTTTGGGGAACGAAACGTCGTCAAGAAAACAGCCAAGCTCAGAGAGCGCCAAGGACCCCTCCTGTGAATTCTTGTTTTGTAAGCTGATGCTTGCCTGCAGATTTTGTATTGCCTTTCATCTAGGATTTCTGGATGCAAGAGTGTAAAAAACAAAACCCAGCAAAAACAAACAAACAAAAAACAACAACAACACCCACTTAAGAGTTTGAGCAGAGCAAAGGTAAAGGTTCCAGGGGACGTAGGAATGGAGTTGAGGCTGCCGTTGGGGCAAGGGTTAATCGCACCTTCTTTGACAGAAGTGACAGGCACCCACAGAGAACTATGCTGCCACATTTCAGCCGTGGGCGTGGGTCTCTTCTCGTTTCCCCGTCACTTGTCAGAGAGGGGCTCAGACTGACAGCCTGCTCTTGGCAGCTACTTCAGCTCAGATTTAGAAGCCGACAAGGAAGCGTTTGGAGAGTTGCTGTCACGTTTCCCTGTTCCCCGCAAAGCATAGAAATAATCCAGTAATCCTAGGGAAGGAATCAGGTGGAGCTAGGTATGCAAGGTGCATCTCCCTGGAAGGGGTGGCTGGGATGAAACAACAACTTTCCACACACAACCCTTTTTAATTCACATTGCACCAGAGAGGGGATAAAACAATGTCATTATGCAGTCTTTGTAATAATGGTGGTAAAGGAATGTGAAATGCTCCTGCACTCTTTGGGCTCCAGGGACTCTGGAGGAGCCATAGTACACAGAATAATAGAGTTGGAAGGGAACTTGGAGGTCATCTAGTCCAACCCCCTGCTCGATCAGGAGACCCCATATCATTCCAGACAAATGGTTGTCCAATCTCTTGTTGAAAGCCTCCAGTGATGGAGCACCCACTACTTCTGGAGGCAAGCTGTCCCACTGATTAATTGTCCTCACCGTTAGGAAATTTCTCCTTATTTCTAGGTTGATTCTCTCCTCGATTGGTTTCCAACCATTATTTCTTATCTTGTCTTTTGGTGCTTTGGAAAAATAGTTTGACCCCCTTCATCTTTGTAGGAGCCCCTCAAATATTGGAAGACTGCTACCATGTCTTCCCCTAGTCTTTCTTTTCATTAAACTAGACATGCCCAATTCCTGCAACCGTTCTTCGCATGTTTTAGCCTCCAGCCCCGTAATAATTTTTGTTGCTTTTCGCAGCTTCCTCCAAGACAAAGAAAAGCCTAAAAAAGATGGTTGGTGATTAGCATATGCCTTCATGTTTGCATTTTTTAATTTTTATTTTTGCAAACCTGCCTTAACTACTAAACCTGGCTTTCCAAAATAATGCTTTCCAACTGGGGAACATGAGGTGAACTCTAGTCATTTATCAACTCATCAAGGAGAGAAGCAAGCTAGAAATAAAAAGAAATTTCCTGACAGTGAGAACAATTAATCAGTGGAACATCCAGAAGTTGTGGGTGATCCATCACTGGTGGTTTTTAAGAAGAGACTGGACAG
>NW_015389508.1:0-2655 GCF_001527695.2 Protobothrops mucrosquamatus
AAAAAATATGGTGAATATGTTTAGTAGTGTTGTACCTTCTCTCTTATTTTGCTCACGTGCAGAACACTTCATTACATCTTATGCTTAAACTTGCAGATCAAATAGAGTGCTTTTAAAGGATGCAATATCATGTATATTGGAGTGCTATAATTAGCATAGAATACTGACTCCAGTGAGATTCCCCTCTGGTTTTTGTGAACGTTGTAATTAAAGTGGCGTTTTGTATGTACCTGTTAATTATGGCACAGCCAGCCCAGGCCTCTGTCACATGAAATCATAACTGAATAGGTATGCAATGAGTTTCTTGTCTCTGGAAGAGAATTTCATTTAGTAGCTATGTAAGAAATAGAAATGTTTCCTAAACAAGTATCTCCTTAGAAAAGCCTTGGAAGTAGTAAAAACATTCACTGCATAGAGGACTCAAGGCCACATTTGTTTAAGACAAGTCAAGGCTAAACTGACTTGGAGTATCAGACAATCAAGACAAATGGAGAAAACAGTATGTACTCTTCAGATTGCCTCCCATGCCTTTAAATACTCCAAATTGCATGTTCATGGACAAAAATGTATATCTGGACCAGTTTATATTTTATTCATCCAACTGTAATTATAATTACATAATACAACATAAAGCACAGAGATGCTCTAATTCCCCTTTAGCTGACTGAAACTTATATTATATGACACAGTGATAAAGGCTAGTGGTGTCTGTGTATTTATGTATAGACTGTACTCAGCCTATACAGGTTGGATTGAAACAACTGCTTCAATGCATCTGCTTTCACTAAATTAAAAGGTCAGAGAAAAGCAGACAGAATGGGATTATTTCTTGGTCTCTGTGTAAATTATTCTGAAGTTATAGTCAATAGTCAAGATGTGACTCCTAATGAGATATAATAATGATAGGAGTTTAAAGTGTATGTATGGCCAGAAGATGGAACTATAGGAAAACAAAATAAAGTTTCAAAAAATTCCTTGTCATAAATAATCTAGAATTGGTCATGTCACAAGTACAACTGCATTTGGAGTATGGATGATATTTGACCTGAGCTATTTGGCTGCTCCCTTTTAAGTCTTTAAGAGAACTGCCCTTGAAAGGATCCCCCCTCATGTAGAGCAAGAATGAGGCAGGGAGAATTAGAGCATGCAAGAAGTGGCATTTATCATGGCTACCATAAGAATGAATGAAGAGCTGGCTGCTCTGTAGGCCAAGATGCTTTTTAAAAGAAACCGTTGGTTTGACAGATTTTTGATGTAATATGAATGAGGGAAGTCATAGAAATGTGGTTCACCCATCACCCTAAGACACGTAGGTGAATTAGCTGCTAAAACTGAGAATGAGACTGACTGCGTTGTATTTTTGGTTTTTGACTCTTGGAAAGACTTTCTTGACTAAAACCTTGCTTCCCTTTTCCAGCATACTTTAGGAGCCTGAGATGACACCGGCTAAAATGTAATTGACATATGCAACTAAACACCGTTATTCCTCCAGGTACTATTCCTTAATTTCCTCTTTGCTGACTGGCACACAGGAATTATTAGCAATGTTACAAATCATTTTGATACTGCAAGATTTATGGCAGAGGTGTGGAGTAGGTCTCGCTAATTATCAGCACAACATTCCCTTTGTCATCCCAGACTCTATTAAACTTTATGTGTAGGAGAAGGAATGGCAGAACCTGAGAATGGAGTGAAAAGAGGGATCCGCCTAGAATCCCTATGTAGCCACAAGTGAACAAAGTCCAACCCCCCTTGAGTGCTATTGGTCCTTATCTAACCCTAATCAGGTGCTGATCCTTAGTTGAAAATATTCCTGGTTAAAGATTGTATGATAAAATGGGCTCAAAATATTCAAGAACCGATTTCATTGGATACATGGGAAACAATTTGGGTTAGAAATGTGAAATTTACTCAAGCTCAAAATTTAAGAGAAAATTTTTATAAAATGTTTTATAGGTGGCATTTAGATCCTCAAAAATTGTCGTGCATGTATCCTAATTCACAACCCAAATGTTGGAGATGTGGAAATTTAGATGCAACTTATTTTCATATTTGGTGGACATGTAGGGAAATAAAAGCATTTTGGATTAAAATTTGGTGGAATATTCAAAATGTTTTTAAGAAAAAGATAAAGTTTACACCGCAGATATTTTTGTTAGGTATTATGGAAGATTTGAATGTTAAAGAAACGAATTTGATGTTGAATCTTATAACAGCTGCAAGATTACTGGTAGCTCAATATTGGAAGACGGATTATTCTGTTTCTGGACAGGAAACATGCTTCTATTCCAGTCTTTAACAGATAGATAACTCAGAAGAACAAACAGAGATAATTGCTTTATTCTGGGAATCCTAGACAAAACTTACAGTTAGTAGAGGTCCTTCCAAAATAGGTTTCAGCAATCTGTTTGTCCCACAGGTAAATTGACATTAGATTTTCCCCTCTTCTACCAAGCGTCACATGGTGGGGTGATCGTGGAGTCTGCAGCCGTGTGGCTGCATGTGGTGGCTAAAGAACAAAGGGCTGATCCCAGGCTAGTGTCCAGGGATGCCTTTGAAGCTCCGCCCCTGACCCTAATCCCTCCCCTTGACCTGTTACATAGGGATACATAGAGTTATACAAGATACATAGAGTTATGGTAAACATAGAGTTAT
>NW_015389508.1:3177-6197 GCF_001527695.2 Protobothrops mucrosquamatus
CCGTGTGGCTGCATGTGGTGGCTAAAGAACAAAGGGCTGATCCCAGGCTAGTGTCCAGGGATGCCTTTGAAGCTCCGCCCCTGACCCTAATCCCTCCCCTTGACCTGTTACATAGGGATACATAGAGTTATACAAGATACATAGAGTTATGGTAAACATAGAGTTATACAAGGTTAAATGGATCTATGATCCAGAACACTCCCCGCTTGGAAATTAATATTTCCACTACTTACTAACTGAATATGAACAAAAAAATATAGCATTAAAGTATACAGTACTCAATGTTGACTAACTTGTGACTACATAGGTAAAAACTTGGTATCAAAACATGCATAACTATTGGTAAATATAAAGCATGCACAATTATGCAAAAAATAAGCAAGTGTTACATCAAACAATGCATAAACACAAAACATCATTTGAGGTTTCATCTTCTGGTTCAGTCTTCATCAGCTACGGTGCCAAATCGGAGATCAGCCTGGTACAAGTGTCTTTGAGTCACGGCCTGACTCACGTGGCTTCACGATCTGAAAGTCAGCGTGGCAGAGTAGTTCATCAGCTGGGTGGGCCCGGTGTGCAAGTCCCTTGGGCCAATAGTTCTGGTATGCGTTCTTGTCTCCAAGTGAGACAAGGTCTTCTTTCTGTAAAGGAAAACTGGAACCAAATCTGGAACAGAAAAACTGGAACCCAAAGCTTCTCAGGAACAAAGGGAACTGGATTCACAGGATACTCAGGAACTGAAGAACCTGGAAAAACAGGAACAGCTGGGTCTGAAAACACAGGAACAGCTGGATCTGGAAACACAGGAACAGCTGGATACTCAGGAACAGCTGGATACTCAGGAACAGCTGGAAACTCAGGAACAGCTGGATACTCAGGATCAGGAACAACAGCAGCTGGAACTGAAGGATCAGGAACATCTGGGACTTCGAGGTTCAATTTTCCAAGTCGGTCTTCTTTAGTAGAAGGACTAGGTTGGTTATTGGTCGGGTGTAGAGCTTTTTGGCGAGAGACGCGGGGTCTCTATCGTTCTCATGTGTCTTCACTATCTGAACCTCAATTTGGCGAACGAGACCATCAGAGCTCGGTGCGGCCCGCTGCACAAGTCCCATGGGCCAATGATTTCTCTGGACATCTTTGTCTTTTAGCAAGACTAGATCGCCTTCTTGTAGGTTGGGTTCTTTGAATTTCCACTTACGCCGTTCCTGGAGGGTAGATAAATACTCATGTCTCCATCGCTTCCAGAAGGTGTTGGCCAATAGCTGAACTTGTTTCCATTGTCGGGCATACAAGTCTTTGATGGTGAAATTTCCGGCTGGTGGTGGCCAATCATCTGTCTTTTGAGTTAATAAGGTAGCTGGGGTGAGTATGGTGGGATTCTCAGCGTCCGAAGATACTGGAACCAATGGTCGAGCGTTGATGATGTCTGCAACTTCCGCCATTAGGGTAGTGAGAACTTCGTGCGTACGTTTTGGTGTCTCAGTCAACATAGAGTCCAGGATTTTGCGGGCGATACCGATCATGCGTTCCCACGCACCTCCCATGTGAGATGCATGGGGGGGATTGAAAACCCAGACGCAATTGTGGGCTAGTAGGTACCTGCCAATGTGTGAGTCGGGACGAATGCCTTCATCGATTTGCAATTCTTTGCAGGCCCCTACAAAATTAGTGCCGCGATCGGACCTAAACACTTTGACTGGGCCCCTGTGAGCTTGGAATCTCCTTAGAGCATTGATGAAAGAAGAAGAATCCATGGCTTCAATGACTTCTATGTGGACCACCCTGATGCTGAGACATGTGAAGAGTACAGCCCAACGTTTGTTGTTGGCGTGTCCGCCTCTGGTTCGACGAGCCGATACGACCCTTGATTGGGTGAAAGCTCTATTAGTGGTGGTATAGGCTTGATTGAATTAAATTATCAAATTGTTGTGATGTGAAAAGAAAAGGAGAAAAAAAAATTTCAAGGTGTCACGTGCATATAGGCCACCAGGGGGCGCTGCTGCCCTGCTATTGGGCCTCTGTATGGCTTCTTTCTAATAACATAGCTGAAATTCCAAAGGGAGGGGGGAGTTTGGCCTCTTTGCCAGAGCTGTGTTTTATGACTTAATTACTTAATTGCCTTCTTCCTTGACGACCAGTTGCTAGGCTTGCAGACAATGAAGGCATGTTTGGTTACAAACTCATGAAGGAGAAGCAATCTGTAGTTGCTTTGTTGATTTAAACATTTAATTTCCAAAGCCTTGTTGCAGGGTTTGATCTCTAAAGCAGTGAAGAGTCACTTGGTAGTTTTAAACAGTTCTTTTTAAACGTAAATAGCTGTGCAGGCAGTCTGCTGAAACACTTCTCTCACTGCCGGCAAGGAAGGGGGGAAGGGGGGTTTCTATGGCAACTGCTTTCCTCTCTTGAACGGAGATCCATGCAAGCGGCTTAATGGCTTGCAGAGTTTACCAGCAAATTAACAATACAATGCATCTGGATCACACCTTCAGTCAATTCTAGTTACTTTCACATGCAAGAGAGACTTTTCTTTACTTCTTTAAAGTTTGAAGATCAGAGGAAAATTAATCTCATCAATTTACTATTGCAGGAGATCAGAGGAGAATTAATCTGTCAATTTACTATTCTGTTTCTGGACAGGAAACATGCTTCTATTCCAGTCTTTAACAGATAGATAACTCAGAAGAACAAACAGAGATAATTGCTTTATTCTGGGAATCCTAGACAAAACTTACAGTTAGTAGAGGTCCTTCCAAAATAGGTTTCAGCAATCTGTTTGTCCCACAGGTAAATTGACATTAGATTTTCCCCTCTTCTCCCAAGTGTCACATGGTGGGGTGATCGTGGAGTCTGCAGCCGTGTGGCTGCATGTGGTGGCTAAAGAACAAAGGGCTGATCCCAGGCTAGTGTCCAGGGATGCCTTTGAAGCTCCGCCCCTGACCCTAATCCCTCCCCTTGACCTGTTACATAGGGATACATAGAGTTATACAAGATACATAGAGTTATGGTAAACATAGAGTTAT
>NW_015389508.1:8507-18344 GCF_001527695.2 Protobothrops mucrosquamatus
GGAGGGGGGGAAATATTGTAATCTTTATAAAACTTTTAATAAAAAAAAGAAAGAAAATATTCCTGTACATAGGCTTTTAGCAATAAATTAACTTAATTGAACCTTCACATGTGGATGTGGTCTTTTGCGCCTGACATTGTTCCCTTCAAAATACACATAATCTCAAAAGGATCCAGTCTGATTATAATGATTGCATAAATGGAGCCTTTATATTCCCCCTCTATTAAGCTATGAAGTCAGTGGGTTCATCACTTCCTGTTTGATGCCCTGTTGGCCCAACTTTAGTTGATGCTGTGGTAGCACACTGCAATTTTAATCTTTGGCATCCAGGAAGTATCTGTTTAACTTACGCATCTAATATCTATGAAAAACTTGCCCTTTGAAGAAATAGCTCTCTCCTTGATGCTGATATGCAAGGCACCTGGTAAGGGGAAGATTCTATCTTTAATTTGTACTTTTTCTCCCCTTCTTTTCCCATATTTTAAAAGATTATTTTCTTACCCTAAAAAAAATGTATTCAGGAGATAAAGACCAGATTAGAAGAGCCAGTTTGATCTAGTGATTAAGGCACCAGGCTAGAAAGTCCTGCCTTAGCCATGAAAGTTAGCGAGGTGACTTTAAGGCAGTCACTTCTCTTGCCCCAGTCCACCTCACAGGGTTGTTGTTGTGGGGAAAATAGAAAGAGGAAAATGTGATGGCTATATTCATCACCTTGAGTTATTTGTAAAAAATAATAAAAGTGGGATATACACAGACACAAGCTGCACAGGGGCTTTCAACTCGTAGCACTAACAGTCATTTTCCAAGATTCTCCACCAAATTATTTTCTGTTTCATTATGAAGTCCAGATCTAGAGTATGGGTATGCGTATAGATGTCTGCTTTCAATCTAACTGGTAACTAGTAAATTGGATCATTTTTCACTCAGAATGTTTTGATCATTAAACCTACAGCTGCATGAAGGCAAATGTACTTAGCAATTACATGAAAGAGGCTAGACTTCCTCTAGTATTATGGATGTCTAACAACATTCAACTTCATTGGATAGCAAAACAGATTTGGAGCATTTGATATGCGTCAAACTTCTGATTAGTGGTAGTGGTGGAAAGACTTCCTAAAGATGATCATGATAAGCCTTTATGTTAACTCTATCTGCCCAAATACAGAACTGAATCTTTCTACAACGTTCTCAACAACTCTTCACTGTTCAGGAGTCTCATCCAACATCAATTAGAAACTGCCCCAGCACCCCACAGCATGGCTTTCCACCCCTCTTAAGCCTTTCAGCCAAACTGAAAATCTGTTTAAAGCTGCCAGACTCAAAGCAGAGTCTTATATAATCTAAAAAGCTATCAGTATACGATGACCATTTTCCCCACTAGGACTACATTAAGCTTGAAAGCTGCTCAGCCCCCATCCCCGATGTATTATTTGCACCAACTCGTTTTGTTAGACAGAACAACGGTTGCGATTTGGTTAGATTCGCATACTGTGCTTAGCCATGGTTTGTTACAACCATGGTTTGTTGAATAGGGTTCATACAACACTAAGCCATAGTTTTAACCATGGTTTGCTGAGTAAAGTACCATGGGCTGCATTTGTACGCTATATTAAGCCAAAAATCAAAGAAAACATCTTATGATTTAGTGCCACATGTGAATCAAATCCTGATAAATAAATGAATCTCCACTGGAACAAGTCATTTGTTTAAAGTAGCATTTCCAGTCATAAGATCCAATGGAGCAGCACTCTTAGGATATTGTCATTTGTTTTCAGATAAAGGCAGTACTAAATGTATCCTGATAGGCTGCAGCCCAAAGAATGGTCCTTAGACACAGATGTGTATTAGGGCAACTCAGCTGATTGCCTTGTTTGGGCTAAGAGAGAGATCTTTGGGTTATTCACCCTCTCTTCCTGCCACCTGCTGTTCCCCTGGTGGGAGAGATCCATCTGCAGTTGCTCAGCTTCCTCCCGAGGTATTAAATCACAGGAATGGATTGGACAATCCAAATAAAAGGGCGGGAAAAAGAAGCAGTTTTCAAAATTTAATTAATTAATTAATTAGAAACCCCCCCCTACCCCCCCGCCTTTCATTCAATGCATCATATTTTCACTTCTCATTTCTCCCTACAGCAACAACTCTGTGAGATAGCTTGGCTGAAAGAAAATCACCCAGTGAGCTTCTAGGACTGAAGGTGACACTTGCTGGGCCTAGCCCAACCTTTTAAGCTCTATACACCACCTGGGCTGTCATGAAAGCCACTCCACTAGATTTAGGGAGAAGATCATTCTTCATTCTTCATTCAGGCACTTGAACAAAATGCCAACAATGATTCCTAGGCGTAGTGACCTCCCCCCCTCCCAAATATTCCCTATGTTCAGGTGCAGTTTTATATTTCATGGTTTAAATATTTCTTCTTCTAACAATAATATTAGGACCCACATGGCCTTCTCCACCCTGAAATACCTCGTGCACTTAATGACCCATGCATTTGATTAGCGAATACATGGGTGAAAGCAGGGGATGATGATGATGATGATGATGATGATGATGATGATGATGATGATGATGAAGTTGGAAGGGACCTTGGAAGTCATCTAGTCCAACCCCCTGCTCAGGCAGGAAACCCTATACCATTTCAGACAAATGGCTGTCCAGTCTCTTCTTAAAAACTTCCAGTGTTGGAGCATTCACCACTTCTGGAGGCAGGTTGTTTCACTGGTTATTCTAACTGTCAGGAAGTTTCTCCTTAGTTCTAGGTTGCTTCTGTCCTTGACTAGTTTCCATCCGTTGCTTCTTGTCCTGCCCTCTGGTGCTTTGGAGAATAGCTTGACTCCCTCTTCTTTGTAGCAGTCCCTGAGATATTGGAACACTGCTATCATGTCACCCCTAATCCTTTTCATTAAACTAGATATACCCAATTCTAGCAACCGTTCCTTATATGTTTTAGCCTCTAGTCCCCTAATCATCTTTGTTGCTCTTCTCTGTACTCTTTCTAGAGTCTCAACATCTTTTTTACATCGTGGTGACCAAAACTGGATGCAGTATTCCAAGTGTGGCCTTACCAAGGCATTATAAAGTGGTATTAATACTTCACGTGATCTTGAGTCTATCCCTCTGTTAATGCAGCCTAGCACTGTGTTGACTTTTTTGGCAGCTGCAGCACACTGCTGGCTCATATTTAAGTGATTGTCCACTAGGACTCCAAGATCCCTCTCACAGTTACTACTATTGAGCAAGGTACCACCTATACTATACCTGTGCATTTGGTTTTTCTTGCCTAAATGTAGAACCTTACTTTTGATCACGTTCAAGTTACGTGATGCACTCCTACGAATCCTGAGTTTACGAATGTAATTGGCAGGCTCCATTACATTCGTAACTCGAGTATTGCCTGTATTACATTTTTATTACGCTGTCAAATTCTGTTTGGGTTCTTTGTCTTGAGCCATTTCTATTCCTTGCACCAAAGTTCTGTTTTGGACATTTACTGGAAGTTGAACTACATCATTCCTAATTCAAAGAAGGAAACACGAATATAGGTTTTTCCAAACTATTAGGTTTTATGTAGAAATAGAATGAAGTCATGGAAAATGTTTTTGTTGAATGGGAACTAATGCTTTGCAGAACAAGAAGCAATGATAAGGAAATGCAAGCTTTCTGTCTCCTAATTGATGGTTATCTGTTCATAGTCTAGTCATCATAGGCAATAGAAAAATGAAGAATGTAGCTTTCAAGGGTGGTTCACACATTAAGCCACCATGTGGTTTGTTTTGTTTAGACTTGGGGTATTAGATGAGTGCTATCGATTAACAAGCATTGCTGTACTGCAGCTACAAGTTACTTAAATCCTGTAACATGTGCATCTACCAATCCATATTTATTCTAGGCCACCATTGGCAGCCATGCAAATGTTCACATTTAAAAGGAGAATGAATCCCAAGACTTAAGGTTCCCAAACTTCAGTAGGGCACTAGGTTGGGAAACACTGTTGCTGGGGCTACACAGGTCTTATATACATCTAAACATCTACTGGTAGATGCAGGTACTCTAACAGTCTAACAGATAAGGCCCAGGGCTGGAAACTGAAAAATTACAAAGCTTTCTAGTCTTTCCTAGTTAATATCAGAATAATATCCATGAGGAACAAAGTACAATGCTAAGCTGTTTCTTGTTTTAGTCTGAATGCAGTTAATGTATGCCCAAACTGGGCCCCAAGAGGTTGTTAGCTGCATTATTTGTCCAACAAATGCATCTAACTGATCAGAGTTGTGAGTGATTTGTCTTATGTATTTCATTTTGTATTGGACAGAACCAAATATTTCCGAGAGAATCCAGAGTTTCAACTGGATGTATCTAGTTCTCTATGGTCCAGCCTGAGGCACTGGACCTTCAAGGGCAAACATTCAATTTCCCTTGAATTGAGAAATAGTTGTGACACAGCCAGTGTATAAAGAAGGGCAAAGCAAAGCAGCACTGAGGTTTCATAAGGAGAGCATTGCCATAACTGCATTTGTTGTATCGACAAATAAATCTGGTACACTTTAAAAGCACCTTGCATTGGTCACACATTATTCTCACTACATTCAAAATGGCTTTTTTTTTTGCACATTGTTATCCATAGATTTGCAAGTCTGGAACTTGCTGCCGATCAGTGCTTATTGTCTCTGCGTTTAACTTGCCAGCTATTAACTCACCCCACAGAGAATTGCCAGTGCTTCCTGAATTAACAAATAACTCTTCTCCTCCCTTCACAGAAAGAAAAGCAAACTACATTTCATCACAATTTTATGATATATTTTATGTGCATTTGCCTGATATTTTTTGCACATCTTTTCTCCTGACAGGGCAAGAAAATTATTAACAAATGGATTGAGTACCCTAAAAAGCCTTCCTCTCTGCATGGTGCCCAGCCAGTGATATTGAGGGAACATGTATCATAAGACCAAATGCAGTGCTTCAAGCTGCCCTCAAAACTGCAGGAGAAAGGACTCCTAGAGAGAATCAGCCCTCAGGGAAGTTTGAAATACCAACCAGTCAGCAATTATTTCCTGAAAATGCTCCTAATATTAAGATGTGTAGATGGATTGGAGGCCCATATCTGTCTTGTAGAGCACAGTTTCTCCCCCCCATGTGTCATGCCAATTGAGAGATATAAAGAAAAGAACATAATAAGCCTAGTGTGACTGGGATTTCTGCTGATAGCTTAAGGGGGAAAAAGAGTCTCCTTGTCTGGGTCTTCGCCCTAAGTCCACTGGAATCTTTCACTCCTGAAGTGGACAACTAACAGTACATAAATGGGTCTCCCGCAGCCTTTGGCATATTCAGCTACAGCTCCTGGAAGCTTCATCTACTTTCAGCTGATGACTCTATTGCTGGACTGCAGGCAGATACATATCACAGTATATAAGCAGCAGTGTGGAAACAATGATTTGGAACAGATTCTCTAGGTGGAAGGAGATGCTGGCTCCCTTCCATCACCAAGATAATTGCTTCAGGGAGATTTTGTGAAGTGATGATAACAGTATAGCCTCTAAGACATGGGTGATGTGCTGATCCTTCAGGAAGATGTACTATAGCACCATTCGGTCTGAGAATTTTAGGTTTTTGCTGAATAATCAATTATTTTAATACACTGACCAGTCCAATCTTTACAACATAGAGTACTAATCCTGTAAGGCAGTGCTTGCCAAACTTTTTCCTTTGTTACCCAAAGGAAACCAAAACCATTTATTGGGAGGTCTTTTTTACCACTTATCAGAAAGTTCTTGTTTAAATGTCTCTGTTGTGATTAGGTAATGGGTCTTGCATGTTGTTGCCCAAAGAAGATCCATTTTTACCCAATGTTGGGTAATTTATCCAGGTTTGGGAAGCACTACTATGAGGCATGAAACAAACTGGCTCACGTATGTCTCTATTATCAGGTTATGTGGTTTGATGTCACATGACATTCAGTAGAAATGAAATGGCATGAATTCTCTTTCACGGATACACATGATACTGAATGTCTTACAAAAAGTGGCAAGGAAATTACTGTTCAACTTAAAATAAATTACGATATTGGAAAGACTGGGTCTTCATTTGTCACAAGAGTTTGTGGCCAGTCTGCTTTTAACTAAATTTATACTTTATAAAAAATAATGTTTATGACAAAATATCACTTACACAACAAGGCTATGCAGATCGACTACTGGTAGGGTGAGTTTCTCTCTCTTTCTCTATCACACACACACACACACACACACACACAATCTATTAGGAAAGAAAAGACTAAAGGCTTATTTGCTCATGGAATTCTGGCAAGGGTCATCTACCAATCTGAAGACAAGAGACAAGGTTTCAAAGATGTTTGTAGACCCTTACAGTTGGTGGAACATGGTATATGGCTAGGCTTCAAATATTTTGCCCAATAATAAACAGCAGATGGTTATCACGCAGAAGATCTCAACTTTTGTTCATTATTATTCAGGAGCATGGTGGGAAAATTCATCTTGCTTAACACTTGGAAGAATCCCTGCCAGCCAAGCTTAAGATTACGCTATTAGATTGTCTAACACGTAAAGCAGCTGATCTTTCATAATGAGGTGTATTTGACATACACATAGACTGACAGATAAAGCAAGCATATGGAATATGACATGCTTATTTTTATCATCCAGATTTTTTTTAAAAAAATTAATTACATAGACATTGTTTTATTTTTTAATGGGAGAGCTCCAAGGTATTAATGCAACTCATATTCAAGGAAAATGATAGGAAGCATAATATTTTAAATTAGAAAAAATTAAAAATGGCCAATGACTGCATAAAAAGCAAACAATAACCCCATCCTCCATCCTTCCTTGAATTGGATTATGACTCAAGTCAGAGAAGAGGTATCATTCCAGACAGACCTTACCATCTTCGGTAGCTATCCTCTCCTTACCCAAAGCGCTTCAAAAGTTCTCCCCAGGAACAGATATATTCTCCACTCTAACTTTGACTTATCAGGAAAAAGAAAAGATCACTGGATTGAGTTGTAGCATTTACTTCTATGTCCTGGGGGGTGGTGGTTGGAGGCGAGAGGGGGAGAGGAGAAAACTGCTTCAGTTTATGGGTCCATTCAAGAAGAATGCAGGGCAAAGGGTACATTCAGTCATCTCTGTATAGAATAATGAGGCTTCCTGAGTAGGTTATCCATACATTTTATTTCTCTATACCCATAGGAGTCGTTCCAGGAATCATCTTTTCTGTCCTAAATATTACATTAGAGCTGGCCTACAAACATTTTTTTCCAGCTTCCTTTGAGAGCTTTGAACAGAAGGCTCACAGCAATATTTCTAGGGCAACTCATCTGGACAACTCTATTTTACTAGAGCCTGTGACCTCCTTGGAGGGAATTTCCTGGTCAGGATCCCATCTTCCCAGGACTGCTGCCCTAAGATGTTTCATTGTCCTTGCCTGACTTCTTCTTCATGAACATGGTCTTCTCCATGAACTGTTGCCTTTACCTTATGAATCCAAAATATCTGAACATCAGCTTTATTATCAATACATCTTCTTCATGTCAATATTTTCCCCAGATCCAGGTAGAATAAATATTTCTAATTCTTAATCACCAAAAATGAATAATTCTAGGGAGCTGGCAAGTGACTCACCCATCTGATTAAGCAACATTTAAAAACAATGCCCTCAGTTGCCCTTTATATAAAATAATAACCAAATAACTCTCATAAACAAGCCTTGGTTTGCCAGCACTGCTCCCTCAAGCATACTATAGAAGAATGGCTACACCAGAGACCTGAAGCACCAGAAGGCTTATAAGAGATTGAAGGAAAGCTGAAGGGAGAAAACATCAAGTTATTTGAAATAGTATTGATGGCAGCCCAGAAAACGGAATAGCTTGTGGATTTGACAGCTGACAAGTTGCAGTGCCTTGGGACTATAGTTCCTGCTAGAATAAAGGCTGTGGGGAAAAAGAAAAAAATTCTATTTTTTGACTACAATATGCTGAGAGCAAAACTGAGTAGAACTAAATCCTGTAACTCCCCTTCTCTTGACCTCAAGATTTCCATACATGTTAATGTATACAAACACACACACACACACACACACCCGTGTGTGTGTGTGTGTGTGTGTGTATGGTTTCTAAAGCTTATGCCAACAGGTACTACAAATTGGTTAAAGCAAAAAGAAGGAGAAATTCAATATTTACTAGACCTACGGTATATTAGTTTTAAGTGTGTTTTTTCATTTTCTTTTTTCCTCTTTTTTTTTTCTTTTTTAACGTGTACAAATGATAATGTAGTGGAGATTTTGGCATTGTTCAAAAAAGTATATCAAAGTTGAGCAATAATTGCATAACCCCTGTTCTTTCACAGTTGTTGTAGTGTCTTTTTTAAAAATAACCTTTGTTTTAAATAAAATAAATGGATTATAATGAGACTAAAACAAATAATAAAGCAAGCGTGCTATTGATGTACCCTTTAAAAGAAATTTTATATAAGGAAAGAAGGAAAAGGGGTGTGGGAAGCATCTCAGAAGGGACCCTCCCTGTAGTTTTGTGGAGGGGATAAACACTTTCAGACTTGAGAGGTTCTGTTTACTGTGAGCTCACAATAAAAGCAGTGCTAATACTTGTGGCTTGTGCTTCTTGTCTAGACTTACCTTGGAGGCCTGACAATACCTGTATATATGTATATGTTGTATTACTGTATTCTTAAAGTTTAGACTATTTATTTTTTGAAAAGAAATAGGGGTCCTAAATCTTATTTAACCTGCAGCTTCTTCAGGAGTGATGAATAAATAGGTTAAGAATAGGTGTTCATTCTGTTGTATTGCTTGTATTAAAATTACCATAAATCCAGAGCTCCGACCTAGGACATGTTGGATATTTATTTACTGCAGTGCAAAAGGTTGTCTAACTGCCATTCAACTATAATCAGCCTTTGGTAATAACGTAGCTTTCAGTTTACCATGCTGCTTCCAGAAAGTGATTGTTGGGGAATCAGCACACAAGTTGTCCTTGACTTACAACTAGAACGTGGGACCGGAACTTCGATTGCTAAGAGAGGTGATCGTTAAGTGAATCATGCCCAATTTTATGATCTTTTTTTGCTGTGGTTGCTATGCGGATCACACAGTTGTTAAGCAAATCTCCCTTTTTTCATTTGCCTTGCTGGTTGGAAGCCAGCTGGGAAAGTTGCATGATCACTAAGCAGACTGTTGTAATTCATTAACTATATTATACAGGATGTTCGCACAGGGCTGTCGTTTACCTATAATGCTTTCACATTTTCTTGTTGCTGCTTTGTTCTTTTCTCTTGAAGGTGAATTTATTCGAGAAAGGGAGTATTGCAAATGATTATCCTTCCTGTTAGGCTGTTTACACCCCTGTCAATTGCACGGTGTTACTTACCAACCAGTACTGATGTGATATAATTTTGGAAACCTTCAAATGACTGCTTTTTCTCAGACAACACAGTTGCATTCTCTCTTCAGCACTGCATGAAACTCTCCCTCACCCCTATCTCTCATCTCCCACTTTCCAGCTAGTGTTCCTGCAAAGATAAGTGCACTTTTTCTGACAATACCTTCAGAGGATTTAGTGGACGATTTGTTTCATAGGACCTGCTAGAACATAGAGAAATTTTCAACCCTAAGCTGGCACTTTGATGAAGAGAAGCGTATTTATAGTATGAATACTTTTTAAAATCTTTTTTTCTTTTGCAACGACACCAATGAGAGAAATGTTTCACAGACAAATATAGGGAAATATATGTGATAGATGCACACCTGTATATAGCAGGAAAAGGAAGGATTTTATATACTTTTGTTTTTTGAAGGCCAAAGGAAAAG
>NW_015389508.1:18484-25686 GCF_001527695.2 Protobothrops mucrosquamatus
TAAGCTGGCACTTTGATGAAGAGAAGCGTATTTATAGTATGAATACTTTTTAAAATCTTTTTTTCTTTTGCAACGACACCAATGAGAGAAATGTTTCACAGACAAATATAGGGAAATATATGTGATAGATGCACACCTGTATATAGCAGGAAAAGGAAGGATTTTATATACTTTTGTTTTTTGAAGGCCAAAGGAAAAGTTATTTGTTAATTCATGGACTGCTAGAAGCTGGAGGCAAAGAGGATACTTTGGGACGATCTCCACGTCAAAATTCTCCCAGGGCAAATAGAAGCCACTACAGGTAGTCCTCAACTTACAATCACAGTTGAGCCCATAATTTCTGTTGTTAAGTAAGACAGTTGTGATTAGGTTTTGCCCCATTTTACGACTTTTCTTGCCACAGTTGTTAAGTGAACCACTGCGGTTGTTAAGTTAGTAACATGTTCATTAAGCGAATCGGGCTTCCTCATTGACTTTGCTTGTCAGAAGTTGATCGCCTGACCCCAGGGACACTGCACCCGTCATTAATATGAGCCAATTGCCAAATTTTGATCATGTGACTGTGGGTAAGTTGCAATGGTCATAAAAGTGAAAAATGGTCATTAGTCACATATTTTAGTACTCTTGTAACTTTGAATGGTCACTAAACGAATGGTTGTAACATGAGGACTACCTGTAACTGTTTCTCAAGGGCAGGAAAATGCAACATCATCCTCTATCTGTCCTAAATCTGCTAGAAGGCAACCTCTGCCTGTTTTTTTTCTATTCTGTCTCTACATTCTTTCATGCAATTACATGCATGTGACCTTATATGTGTGCTTTTGTTTAGTTTGGCCTGAGAGGTCCGTCCAAGTTTATTTTAGAGAAGTAAAGAGTTTGCCCATGATAGAAAGTTATTATTAAGATTTACCATGATATGTGAAACTGCTCCCAGAAGGTAATGTTTTTTTTTGTTTGCAACAACTACTATATACCAAAAGAAACATTTTCCAACTTATGCTTCATTTCAGAGCTCTTCTCTGCAAGTGCTATCAAATACTGTGGCAAAAAAGCTCCTTTCCCTGGAAGTCAATAGCCCCCCCGTTTTATTTTACACTATTTTACGATAGCCATTTTATTTTACACTAAAAGATTGTTGAAATGATTAACCTTCCAGTCCACTCCTGGAAAAATGATATATTGCTCTTTCCTTTCCCTTTCCCCTTCCCCTCTTCTCTCTTTTCTCTTCTCTTCTCTTCTCTTCTCTTCTCTTCTCTTCTCTTCTCTTCTCTTCTCCCTCTCCCTCTCCCTCTCCCTCTCCCTCTCCCTCTCCCTTCTGGAAAGCAGCTGCCTGCAGCTGGTGGGAGACATTCTTTCCCCCATGGCTGGGGTTGAGGTGGCTGAGCTCTTGGCTGAGAGGCAATGGGCATTCTTCAAACACCTGAATCCATTGCAGCTTCAAAGTTGTTACCAAAGCAGGAAAACAATAATTGGACAGGGAGGNTCTCCCTCTCCCTCTCCCTCTCCCTCTCCCTTCTGGAAAGCAGCTGCCTGCAGCTGGTGGGAGACATTCTTTCCCCCATGGCTGGGGTTGAGGTGGCTGAGCTCTTGGCTGAGAGGCAATGGGCATTCTTCAAACACCTGAATCCATTGCAGCTTCAAAGTTGTTACCAAAGCAGGAAAACAATAATTGGACAGGGAGGATTGAAGGGGCCAGTTCTGGGGGAGAGAAAGCTGCAAATAGAAATGATGGAAGAGAAGAGGATTGAATGTGTGTATGACTGACTGACGTACTGTTTGCACAACAAGGGAGCAAGCAAACCATTAACCTCTTCCTGGCAAGTATAAAAAAGAGGGAGAAAACAAAATTCCTAGTTGAAATCTGGAATGGATTTCTGAAACCAGCTTCATTTCCAGCTGGTTTATGTAGGAGTTGAGCAGCTGATGGCTGTTTAGATTGAATGATGGTTGGCTAAAGGTGTTTGCTGCTCTTTGCAAATACATACTATGTGCTAAAACTATTTGAGATCTGCAGATGGTGAAGGCAATGTAGAAAAATCATAGGGCAGATTTCAAATGGTTGGGGATGTTGAGCAAAAACAAAGAAGGGTAATGTGGCAGACCTCAAAGGGGAAATAGTGATACAGATGTTAATCTTTCAGGTTTTAGAGGTTTTCTACTGTATTCTACTTGGCAAGTGGACCACTACATAGTGTAGCTTTTGCAATGGGACCAGTTTTATTGCCTGGTTTAAATAATTTTCTAAATTAAGACTAGAGAACTTTTTTGTCCAAATAGTAAAAAAAAGTTATATACTGATATCATAGTGTGATACCCTATAAAGCAAGATGCTTATTACAAAATGATATCTATGGAGTTACAAAGGAGAAATGCATCTTGATTGATATGCTGGATCTGTAGCTTCTGAGCAGAGAAATATATTCTGACCTTTTGGCAGCAGGATCTTTTTTATATCAAAATAACACTCTTGAATTAGCCATATTATATTTGGCCTGCAAAGCCCTGACTGGCCATTAGATGGCATGAAAGAATTCATTTTTCTGAACCTCCATCTAGTAGTCATCTGGATTGTCTCCTCCCAAAGACATTCCACCCTGTTTAAAATTCCCACAGCACAAACAGAAAAGAGAAAATTTCCAGAATTAATGCAAGGAAATTAGAGATTATCTCTCAGAGAGTCCCAAGATAACTTTGTCATGACAAGGAGCAGTGAATCATTCCACTTTTATGTATGTCAAAGTTGCAACTTAATGAGCACCATTTACTTTAAAGTGGGAAAGAAGGTTTCAGATAAACAGCTTCTTCAAATGTTGCCTCCATTGTATTTTGGGGTGGGATTTTCCTGGCCTATTCCTAATATCCTCCCTGCCAATATTTGATCTTTTTTCTTGCAAAGGAAAAAGCTCAAATTCATGAGGATGGGGAACAACAAAAAAGAACATCCCTGCAAGTTCTGTCTGAAAAAAAATGTCTTCCCAGCTAGAAACATTGTTCATTCTCTGCCTCCTCCACAAATCTCCAGTTTTTCTCTAATAAGCCTGACAGCCATCCAGTACTGTACTTCTTTCTCTTAGCAGCTCCCTAATAAACTAAAAGTAAATTACTGAATGACCTACTTCCCAGAGTTGTTTAAGGATTCTTCAATGTGATGGCATTATTTCATGTTTTGCAAAGAAGGACAGATGTATTTCATGTTGAAACATAACCTCTGACAAAGGAAGTGGATTGAAGAAGCAATGTGAAGATGAGATATTAAACAGCTGTTTGTTTCTTTTAAGTTAGTGTTTTTGTTCTGTTTTGTTTTAAGAGCAGTATTGTCCTGTGATCGTGGTTTAAAATGTTATTTTTCAGTCTATCAAAAAAAATGAACACACACAGTTAACTTCAGCATCACATTGTTTAGTTGTGTAGCCTCATTGTGTATGTCTGACTGCATGTTCTAATTTTGGGAGAACCCTGTTTTGAGGGGTTTGGGACACTAGTTGCAATTTGGCCGAAGAAATATCTATGAAAATTACAGAAGTTTAGAATAATGAAGATAGAATCACAAGATAAAAAAATGGAAGAAGCGACTTGTAACTTAGCGCTGGAGATGACAGTCTTGCAGCGCTCATTTTGGGCCCTTACAAAAACGTTCGGGTTAAATCACTAAAAGTCACAGCATGAGTACTGATGTGAGGAAGATATAATTTTTGCACTGCTTTGCGGTAAAATAAGGGCAAAAACTGCATCATGTTTCTGAAATGCTTATTATTTCAGTTACTCCTTAAACACTTGCATATTCCAACCCTCCCATTCTACCCAAAATAAGCAAAAATGTCATCACATCACATCACCAGCTATTTTCTCATTCACCACACAGCTCCCAAAAGTTTTAAAAAAATGAAAATAAAAATGAATCCCCTCCTCTGCAAAAGGTTTGTCCCAATTTACAGCTATTATTACTGGTGAATTTTGGGCTTATTCGTGCTAGCTGTGGCCTTAAGAGGTTTATGATTTGTTTCTCAGGGACCTCAATGTCTATGTGTCCATCTCATTCCCAGCCTGTGCTAAGGTAGTCCAGAATAGCTTTAGTTGTTCCAATTCTACCTTCTCTAACATGTGGGCATTGAAAATTAGAGAGGGGCTAGATTAGCCTAATATAATTGGAGTCTTCCTGGCTATTTTATAGCTGTGTACATATAGTGCATATGTAGCCAAAGGGTTAATTCAATATACTAATAAATCTTGATAGCAGGAATAGAATAGAATAGAATAGAATAGAATAGAATAGAATAGAATTCTTTATTGGCTAAGTGTGGCTGGACACACAAGGAATTGGTCTCTGGTGCATAAACTCTCAGTGTACGTTCAAGCAATAGTGATAAATCATTATCATAATCAATATAAAAATACATTTATCATAAATCATAAAATACAATACATTCATCATAAATCTTGCAGCACTTAATGATAGTCATAGGATACTAGCTAAGCAAACATAAATAACTAGGATACAAAATAAAACAATATAAATTGTAAGATACAAGCAACAAGTTATAGTCATAAGAAGAATAGTTAATAGGAAAGATGAGGAGAATAATAGTAATACAGCTTTACTAAGTAATTTGACAGTTGTAGGAATTAATTGTTTAGCAGAGTGACGGCATGGGGGGAAAACTGTCCTTGTGTCTGGTTATTTTGGCATGCAATGCCCTATAATGTTGCTTTGAGGGAAGAAGTTGAAACAGTAAACTTATATACCGCTTCATAGAGCTTTATAGCCCTCTCTAAGAGGTTTACAGGGACAGCATATTGCTCCCAGCAGTCTGGGTCCTTATTTTACCAGCCTCGGAAGGATGGAAGGCTGAGTCAATCCTAAGCCAGTGAGGATCAAACTCCTTGCACTTGGCAGAGTTAGCCTGCAATACTGCATTCTAACCACTGCGCCACCAGGGCTCCTATTTCAAGGTTAGGTTTTAACACAGCCGATTAATCCAAAATTCAGGTATTCTGAGCATAAAATAACCAGCATGTGGCCCTGGTTAATAATTTACTGTCTAACGACTTTCAGAAGGTTAAAGTATGATCTGCTGGTTCATACAACATACTAAGACATAGTTTGCTAATTTTTGAGTAATGGTAAAGTGCATCCAAAGTCATTGTGGTATATTAACTATATGACATTGCATTGTACAATAACACTAGGAATTTAATGAATAAATCATTAAGTCTTGACCCAGCTGATAGTTTATTGTAATTGTAATGAAGATGTTTGTTTTAATGTGCCATTTTGTCAGTTCAGCATGGACTAATCCTGACTCTGTAACTGTTTTTCTCCTGGCTTTCTAATGAGGATCTATTAAGATGCCTTTGATTCTAATTAGTTGCAGATCCAACTGAGTCTCTTTGAATGCCATTTTGAGATGCATCTCTGTCCTCTGTTGCCTTGTGACCTCCTTTTTCTGTCTCCCCCGCATGCAGTTCCTGTTCATCTTTGTTGGTTTGAGCCAAGGATTGTTTGTCTGTATTGTGACTCCTGCCGGGTCTATCATAACAAAATCCTCATAAATTTGGACAGAATGGGTAGCCTCGACCAATTTCCAACGCTTCCCTGCGTGAGCACATGAAAGCATGGCAAAAGAATTGCTCAGTCCTTCATTCAATAAGAAAATGAATTCCTGTGTTACAAGTTTAGCTTTTCTACTGTGTTCTAATAACTCCAACTAGTCCTGCTGAGTTTTAATTTGTGGAAGAGATTGGATTTAAGTGACGAGGACAAACCTAGTGTAGGGTCCACTTGTGTTTCACTGTTGCTGACCAAGGAGTTGTTGGCTGTACTATGTACTGTGAATTGACCAGGGTGTGGTCCTTAGTAAACAGGATATAAAGCTGAACTTGTGCTTAGTGGAGACCTATTTCTGGAAACACGTAAAACCAGCCCATTGACTAAGCAAATGAGGGCTCCCTAGTCAAAGCAAATGAGGGTTCCCTAGTCAACTGTAACCTAGACTTTCTATCTATATATTATTCTTTTCTCCTACCATCAGTCCTGTACTACAAATGCAGAACTTATAAATGAAGGAAACCTGCAAATTTATTGAAACAATCATCATCATTCTTCTTTGCCAGAAATAGCACATGTAGAACATTAAGCAAATCTCAGATCTAAAAAGCAACCCACCCACCCCATCCTGAGGACTGATTTTATTCCAGTTCCTTCCCCAGAAAATCCCTTTATATTGATAAAACATGCACTAACCATTCATAATTTCACTTATTGGTATATTGCTGTTTCCCCTCACAATTTCTTCTGCATTTTATTTCTGGAAAAGGGTGATTCTGCTTTTAAGTATCCATAGGTACTGGAATGTAATATGAAAAGAATTCTGGAAATATCCAATATATCTTTGGACTTTGTTTGTCACGTGCATAGATTGCCTACCTAATCCAGTATTCATTTAACAATCTATCTTTTAAAAAGTTTTGGTTTTGGTAGAATAGGATTTGTCTAGCACAACCATACTTGAGTAAAGTGAACAGACAGAAAACTATGCCCCTTGCCTTTTTAAACCTTTTAAATCGATGTTTATCAATCTTGGCAACTTTAAGATGTATGAACATCCAGTTTTCCCTGGCTGGGGAATTCTGGGAGTTGAAGTCCACCCATCTTAATGTTGCTAAGGTTCAGAAATACTGCTTTAAGTACCACAAGACCTCTTACTGCCATAGATAGCTTACTGAAACCTTTTGGTCTTCTTGTAGTTAATTACTTAAATGCTGTCTATTTCCTCCTTCCTATCCTGGGAAATAACCCATTCTTTTAATGAGAAAACAACGATATGGCCTTCCAGATCTGATGTCACAATATTGCCTTGCAACGTTTATGACATGAAATTTAAATCTAGACAAATTCTAAATACGCTTGAAGGAAATGTATTACCTATTCAAAGAGGGAAATGAAACATTAAGAATCCCAATAAGGTGGCGTTTCTCAGCCTCAGCAAATTTAACAGGTATGGATTTTAACTCTGTAAATGAAAAGTGGGAGGAGGAGAACTGTACTTTCAAACTTGCAAGATTCTGTCAATGTAGCTTTACAATAAAGTAGAATTAGCTCATCTCTAGTTGTGATTCCTATCTAGTTTACCCCGTGAGGCTGACATCAATCTTGCAAGACTGACAGCACAATTCTCTTTTTACAATCTGAGAAACTAGGGAAG
>NW_015389508.1:26025-53577 GCF_001527695.2 Protobothrops mucrosquamatus
TTTAACTCTGTAAATGAAAAGTGGGAGGAGGAGAACTGTACTTTCAAACTTGCAAGATTCTGTCAATGTAGCTTTACAATAAAGTAGAATTAGCTCATCTCTAGTTGTGATTCCTATCTAGTTTACCCCGTGAGGCTGACATCAATCTTGCAAGACTGACAGCACAATTCTCTTTTTACAATCTGAGAAACTAGGGAAGTTCTCTTCTGAGCCTCCTGCCCTACTCACCTATCAAGCTGCAGGCTGTGCTGTCTCTTATCTGACTGACAGTTTTTCCTTGGCAGTATCTCTGGGCTCAGCCTCCCAAGGTCTTTCCCACATAGCATTTACAAGTTCAGACTGCAAGCACATATCACGTAGGATAAGCAAAGCTATCCAATCTGTGTCTCCAGCTGGTGGGAAAGTCATTTGCCAACCACAGCATTGTAATAAGGCCCTGGCAGAGTGGGGTGGGGTGGATCCAGAATTCAGGAATCAGTCTCTCAGACTCCTTCTTGTGACTACCCCCTACACCCCATTCTAGTACAAGACAAACAAACAGATTATAGTCATGAAGGGAGTTGACTCAAGCAGCATTTTCACTTGGAATTTCTCTCACCTCTCCTTTCTTTATATAGCTGATAAATGCTGGCTTTCACGTTCCTCCATGCTCCACTTGGGAGGCAAAGGGTAGAGCAGCTCCTGTTATTCCACACATACTATTTCAGTCTTGCGCTAACCCCATAAAAGTGGTAGAATTTAAGCATTTACAAGATTGCTCAGAATAGTCTACTTCTATTGCACAGGTCCAAGATGAGACTATTTACGTTTACCAGCCGTCAATTGCTTCTTTCATTCAGCAGAAGACATAAAATGACAATATCCACTTCTTATGATGCTATATGATAAAAGTGTGCTTGTGGCAGGGAAGTGCTTTGCGACAGCTAGAGCAGCATTGCCAGGGGAAAGCAAAAGAAACTCTGTGCTAAAAAAATGTATATTTGCTTCTTGTTGGAAATCCAAAAGACCATTGGCAGAGAGACAACAGCTGAAAGGGGGGTGAATGAGGTTGACTAGAGATTGGAGGGAGAGGGCTTGCTCACAGTAGCCTGTAATGATCAGTAAGTTCTGCTTTGAACTCACTGGTGGCAAAACATAACAAATTTTGCATGTCTTATGACTGAATACTATCAACGTAAGCTTAAGGAGAAAGCACTGCCTAATACAAGCACAGCTAAGGACAGTCCAAGCCTGCATACTTTACGGACTAGGGATGAAATCAAGGCAACCTCTTGGGGACAAGGCAGAAAAAGGCATGATTGTCCTGTGGTTAGCTATGAGTGAGGTCTCAGAGAATTCCATGGAGAGGAATAAATGGAAAATTATGAAACGGGACCATCGTGAATCTTTGACACTTGTTTCTTTATTTTACAGTAACTTGTATTAAAAATTGCAATTAAAATGATAAACATGAATAGGAACTAAAAATAAAGGAATAAAAAGGAAAAATAGAAAAGGAAAAATAGAAAGGAAAATAGAAAAGAAAAAATAAAAGTATAGTGAAGAAAAAGGAAAGAAATATATAAAGACATGACCTTAAACCTCGTAATTCACTTCTGATCGGTAAAAGTCCATTAAGGATTACCAGAGTTAATAATATATCTATTTTAACCTTGATCAAATAAACTAACTTGATATTCTTTCTATTTATTTTCAACAATCTTGATGTTTAATCCCACCAAATACGGTAACTTATTTCTTTTCATTTTTTCTTTATCTCTTCTCACAAAATTTGTCAAGACTTTAATAAGTCTCTTCTGTAAATCCAGTATGAGAAAGTTAGCTGGGTCACTCTTCTGGTTTGTTATTTCTTTTTCTTTTTTTTACATTATTAAGATATCAGCTGGTTTCATTTGTATATTCAATGTAGCATTATCTTCCATATCATTCTTGTAGCCTGTCATTTTAAAATCAACCTTCCAATCATTGTATCTTTAGTAAAACCTGTTCCTCTTCCATAACACTTTCAAATATAATCCATCTATAGGTAGTCTTCAACCTACAACAGTTCATTTAGTGACCATTCAAAGTTAAAACGGGCCTGAAAAAAGTGACTTTTGACCATTTTTCACACCTACAACTGTTGCAGCATCCCCAGAGTCACGTAATCAAAATTCAGACACTTGACAACTGACTCATATTTATGATGGTTGCATGTCCCAGGGTCTTGTGGTCCCCTTTTGCAATCTTATGACAAGCAGAGTCAATGGGGGAGCCAGATTCACTTAACAACCATGTTACTAACTTAAAAACTGCAATGAATTACTTAACAACTGTGGTAAGAAAAGTTGTAAAATGGGGTACAATTCACTTAACAAATGTCTCAGGAAATTTTGGACTCGATTGTGATTGTAAGTTGAGGACTACCTGTATAATGGTAGACACCCTTAAAATTAACTTCTGGGTCCATTGTTCAAAAACATCCTTCAATATGTCCAATGTTAAAATATTTGTTTCATTCTGTGTTAGTAAATTAAATTCAAGCATTCTCCTTTAATTGTAATCTTTAGTTACCTCTGGTTCCCTCTAGTGTCCAACTTTCAAGGTTACATCTTGTCATGTTTTTTTTTAAATCAAAACAAAAGCATTTCCCCATGGGTAGGATTCTTATAATTAATTCCAAAATCTTACTACAAATCTATATGGACACTTACTTTGTTTCGTAACTTTCCAAAATCAAAGTCTAGTCACCCTTTTGCTGTTTATTTCAAAAGATTTTTTTAAAGACCCTAAATTTGTATTTAAAACTTCTTTTACTAAAGATTGAAGGAAACTCACCCAGAGCTTTCAAACTTGTCAATCCTAAGATTCCTAATAGCTGAAAAGCAGTTAACAAGCAATTTCCAAAAGTGATAAGGAAAGGAAGTATGCAAAGTGAGTGTCCTTTGAAAATGTGGCAACTATGGTGCGAGTGAAGATGGTTTTCCCTTGTCTCCCAGAGCTCTAAACCCACCAGAGATCACTGTTTTGCTGTCTCCTCATGAGGAACAACTGTCTGGAGCACTTGGGGGGCATTTTAAGTTCTTTTCTTATGTGGTAAGGAATTATCAACCACTCTCCATTCCACTGCAGTTGTCAGTTCTGATTTTAGTGGAGTTGACTTCAGTTTCCCATTTCTTCCTTGGAAATTCTGCTACAGTATTTATAGAAAGGACTCTTGTTTCATCTTCAGCCAAAATGGCTTCCACAGTAGCTTTCATTCGATCGAGGAAAATAAGAAAACATCTAAAGAAATATTCTACTTCTATTCTGTCAAACATCAAAAGCAGTTATCAATATTGCGCTGAAGACACTCGTTGATTCTTAATGTACAGGAATATTTAGAGAAAATGGTGTGGTGGTGGTTGTGGGCAGATGCTATATCATGTAAGTTTTTTACAGCACAGCTTTTTTACCCTTCAAGCAGACACAGAAGTATGCTTGTTGGTTTAGAGAAAGCATATGATAAAGCAAATAGGTTTGAATTTTGTTTGGAAAGTAGTTTGATGAAAGTGATACGGTGTCTGGGTAGTCCTCGTTTAATGAGCACAATTGGGACTGGAAACCCCATCGCTAAGTGATGTGACTTTGACAGACATATGACCTCACTTTTGACACTGTCATTAAGTGAATCGCCCACAGTTGCTAAATGAGATATCACATAACTACAACTTGCAATTTTACTGCCAGTGCCCCTTATTCAGCCCTACCTCGCCATCAGGCATCTGAGTCAATCTCTTGTCCTTGTCTTGCTGCCACAACCATTAAGAAATTTCATTTTTAGGCCCCAATCCCAAAGCAGCCAATCATTGCTCGCCCATCAAACCTTGCTGCCAGCTGACTGGGTGCAGGGGCCAGAGGAAGGTGGGAAAGAGGGTGGGAATATGTCCCTCCCCTTTTGCCTTGCACCACATGACCTACAGGTTTGTGGGAAGTGTAGTTGGAAATATATTCAGGTGATCATAGCCAATGGCAGCAATGCTGCAGTGGCCGCAATTTTATATAATTGGTGTGAAAATCCTTGAAATTTCACTTATGCAGGAGTAATAGGTCCTGGATTTTGTATGCATTTTTTAAGTTAGCAAATTTGGAGTACCTTGATTCAAAAATGTTTGCACTATGATGGACTATTTGGGCTAATTGAAGATTACAAAGAGACAAACAGGAGAGTTTTACAAAACAAAATCCTACAAAGGTTTGTCAATTTGATAGTTAAACGTTTTCCTTATGGTGTCCCTAGAGAATACTGGCTGGACATTTTCTTGGCTTCTATTATTTTTTAATGTATTACAAAAGACTCCCCAGATCATCCTTTTTTCCTAAAATTATAATAACATTTTAACAAAAAGATCCGCAGAAAGACAACATTTCAATCCAGACAATTACAGTTCCGTTTTAATAGTTTGGGGCTACCAACTATGTTTTTATGACAGCAACTTTGCAAAGGCCAAACCTTTAAACAGATTCAAGAATTGTATTCATATAACTGAGAAAAAAAGTGAATAAATACCGGAGCAGCTGGTGAAAAGCAAGAACATCCCCCGGCCTGCTGCCTCAAACATGTTTCAACCACTCCAACAGTGTGGTATTATACAATGATTTTCTACCGTGTTGACCAATAAAAACACTCAGCAGGCATTAAAAATGCCGTTGGAAGTATTTCCCCCCAAATCTTTTCTCCTTAAAGCAAACAGGGAACAAATATGCTGTATTTTCTTCTATTTTTATATCTGAAACAAAATGACAGTGATCAGTAAGACTATTATATGAACACCTCAACATACAGTATTTAGCTCTTTACTCTGGTCTTTAATTTATTTTCCTCACTAGTTCTCACTTTTTTCTGTGGTGTGCCTAATGTTGTTTACCCAAAAGGAACAGAGTGAGATATGAATATGTGTGTGGGGGGAGGGAGGGGGGTTTGTTTGTGCCTTTGTATGTAGATGGGTTAGTTCCACGTTCTTGTGCTCCTACACCATTGTCTCCACTGGGCACTCAGCCAATGAGCCACCAGCTCAGCTACTGTGAGCAAGGAGATGCTCAGAGCACTGATTTCAAATAGAAATGCTGGAGGTCAGCCCTCTAGAGTCAATGCAGTCCTCAGGAGAAATGCATGGACCAGTTTTGGAGTAAAAATGGCTTTACAGAAGGAGCCATCAGTGACTCAGATGGGGATGTTAGTTTGCAATTTTTTAAAAACAATTCCTGTGGTGGTGGGGAGGGGGGAAACTGGTGAATGAACCTGTTACCAGACTTACAAGATTGACCAGACAGAAAACACAACCAGGTGAGCTAATTCTATTTTATTGTAGGCTACATTAAAATAATCTTGCAAGTCTGAAAGTACAATTCTCCACCTGTCTCATTTATAGCCCAAGAAATTAGGAAGTGGGTGGGTTTCTCTTCTGAACCGTTATCCACTATCGAGCTGCCAACTCTGCAGTGTCTCGTCTGAATGTTCCCCAGCGTCTCTGGGCTCAGCCTCCCTCTCTCATTCTCAGAAACTATTATACACTGTATTGATGCAACGCTGCTGGGGCTCACAAAACAGTAACCAAAGTTGGAATATTTGCTTCAGCCAGCTCTCACGAAAACATGGAGCCTTTAGGAATGTAGTCATTTGGCTGGGCATAAACATAAGGCATTTGACACACCCATTCTTGTGCTGGTTGAAAATCATACCTACATGAAAGTACAGATAATCCTCAACTTACCACCACAATTGAGCCGAACATTTATGTTACTAAGTGAGACATTTGTTAAGTGAACTTTGTCTCATTTTACAACCTTTCTTGCCACAGTTGTTAAGTGAATCACTGCAGTTTTAAAGTTAGTAACACGGTTGTTTAGTGAATCCGGCTTTCCCACTGACTTTGCTCGTCAGAAGATCACAAAGGGTGATTACGTGACCCCAGGACACTGTAACACTGTCATAAATATGAGTCAGTTATCAAGCATCAGAATTTGGATCACGTGACCGTGGGGATGCTGCAGCAGTGTGAAAAACGGTCATAAATCACTTTTTTTCAGTGCCGTTGTAACTTTGAACAGTCACTAAATGAACCATTGTAATTTGAGGATTTCCTGTATTATTTGCATCGCTGATACCTAGCCTGCCTCTATTGTATTGCCTCCATTTCAAGTCACTGAAGTCATCTGACTTCAAGATAGTGGGTGACAAAGCCTGATTTCCTATATCTTGGAGCTGCCCTTGGGTGGTACCCTTGGAATGAGGGAGGAAACAATACTTGCTGAGGATGACTAAGGGTCATACACAGGAAGAGAGAAGAAAAAGGTTGCCAGGGCATTTTTGTATCATAGATGTATATGGAGAAAGGGCTTAAGTGGCAATGAAATCCGGCATACAGAAATCAGTTGTAGCAGATGACCCAAGGTACCTCGTTATTCTGTAAAGAACTATTTATGTTGAGCATCATTTTGTTTAACCAAAGTTTTAACAGTTTATTTTTTTGTGGAAAGATTTTTTTTAAGGCTTCTAGCACATCCACATCCACACATCACACTCATCCTTTTGGGATAAGCAACATTATGCAAAGTGCAGGAAAACTAGTGAGAACTACTGTAACAGAGGAATTAAAAGCGGGGGGGAGGGAGAGAGATAAGGGAAATTAACTAAATCTAGCTTACATCAATACCATTTGTTATACCCCATGTTATCTTTCTATCCGGCCCAATAATTTTTGCTTTCATGACCTCAGCGCAACTGTTTTATATGTTAGCTTTTGTCCTTTTGACTTCTCACCTAAGTTTAAGAATGAAATATAAACTTTAAACTTTGACCCAAGTGTCTCTGCAGAGGAGGGGGATGGTCAATGATGGAAAATGTCAGACACAACTTGGTGACCGAAACTGTACCCCACCCGTTATCTGCATGCCATGTTTGCAACACTTGTTAACAAGAGGCAGGGTCAGTGCTTTTTTTCTAAAAAAAAACAAAAACAAAAAGGTGCCGGAATTCACACACATCATACAACCCGCCTTGCCTACCCTACAAGGTTCATCCAAAAAAGGTGACGGAACTCCATTCTGGGCATTCTATGAGAAAAAAAAGCCCTGGGCAGGGCTACTATTGCCCAGTTATTTCTGTCATTTTGACCTTGTTGACACACAGCCTTGTGGATGTCCTTTCTCATTTCTTGAGGATCTCATCAACTCCATCCAACCTGACTTTCTTGAACTTCCCCTTCCTCTCGATCCATTCACTCTTCATTCATATGTCTGTTTTAAATTCTGTCTTTACTGGTGATTCACTTGTGCATTCAACCCACATCCTTTTATTGCTCATTTATTGCTCTTCTTGTCTTACCACACACTTAAATAATTCCAGCTACACTGAGCTTACTTTTTGTTTCTTTTGATATATTCAGTTCTCACTTTCATGATTTGGAATCCTTCAATTGGGATTCAGAGCTATTTATAGCACAAGGAGCATGGATTGTGTTCATTGATAGCCTTTGGTAAGCACAGGTTGGGGGCTGTCCATATTTCCAGACTCCCTTAATCCTCAACAGCCTTTGCTATTATCAGTCATGGATGGTATCCTTCTAGATTGACTCAGGGGTTGAGAGTGAGCAGCATGGTAATTCCCCTCCTTTCTCCAGGGCAAGGTCAAGTCAATGTTGATAAGGTGGGGGGAGAGAACTCAAATCCAAGGGCCCTGCTTATAAGATTGTGGAGTTCCACGCTCTCATCTTGCTTAGATGAAACCACAGGGTCAAATCATCTGTTGACATGGCATAAGGCCTTGCATCTACCAAATGTGGTAATGAAAACTTTCAAATGTGCCATAAAAACAAAAAAAAGGAAGACGTGTTACTTGAGCATTAGACGCCATCTATTTTAAAATTTTCAATATTTTAATTTTTTTAAAAAATGCTTTTTTCCTTTTCCTCATGAAGGATTTTACCACCATCCCAAGATAATAAAATACTATTTATTTATCTGCACTTACATTTCAGTATTGAATATTTTGTTTTTTTGCAGAAGTTTGCTTATTTTTATCTTTTAAGAAATCGGGTTTAAAGTGGGTAGCTTCCATTGTTCTGATTGAAACTGTAATTCAGAAGTTGGTTTTGAGATTTATGGGAGAGAGGGAACTGGAGGAACTGTATTTCAAATAAAGTGAAACATTGGGGAATTGTTTTTAAAATGCAGACTTAAAACAGTTTTGATCAGGGTAAGTAAATAGCACAGGATCTGATTTAGGATTGGCCTCATAACATTTTTTCATTAACAAGTTTTAATTTTTCATTTAACAAGTTTTAATTTTATTTTACTAAATAAATCATGATATGGCTTATAAGTTTTATTTTACAAAAATCACCAGAAAACATAGCTATTCTGAAGCAGTAGCAATGTTATGGAATAATAATGTTTCAAAAATCCATAATTTGAGTTTTCACATTTGAGAATGCCAAAGGTCTCTGTTAATAATTTCAAAATAATTTTCATGCAGTAAGAATATAATAGCCATAGTAGATATTTTACCCTCTCAAAGGAAATATAATCCACTTTAAATTAATATTAAATTTGGGGTCTTTTTTCTTCATCAATTGTCTGATGCATTTCCACACCCACCTATGCTCGTTTGGTAAATAGAGTCTGTCAAGATTGCTATGTGAATTCATTGTCATTATTTTCTAATCTTCCTATCCAGTTCTGCTTGAGTCCAGTCCACTATTTTGGCTGTGTATCTAATGACTAGAATTGCCCACTGGCAATGCCCAGGACTTAATTGCTTGATGGTATTTCTTCCACTGAGTTTGGACTTAAGATCTTCACTCTCATGATATCAGCTTGAAGTATGCCCAGGTATTTGTGGTGAGCATCTTCATCCAAACTCTTGATGTTATTTCTAAAGGCTATTTTCATTCCTTCAGTTTTCATTAGATTTCCCCTGTTGATGGTGAGAGTGGAACATTTGTCCCATCTAAACTCCATTGCAATGTCTTGACTGTATATATGAACAGCATTGAGGAGCGATACTATTTCAGATGGTGTTTTTCCATGCTGCTTCAGATTGTCCATGTAAAGGAGGTGGGATAACCTAGATGTTTTTGATGTTTGATAGCCAGTATTGTTGACAAGAAGAATCAGTACAATGACAAACAATAGCAGTGATAGTGAGTCTCTTGATGTTAACATTTCCCTGTCTATCACCATTGACTACCAAAAGTATCTTCCATTGTGCCATCTTTGTACCAAGCTTCTAATGTTTCTACCGACTCCTGTTATTTCTAGGCACTTGATTATCCAGTCATGTGGCAGAGAGTCAAATGCCTTCTTGTAATCAATCCAAGTCACATTTAAGTTAGTCTTCCTTCTCTTGCAGTTTTCCACAATCATCTTGTCAATTCAAAGCTGATCTTTTGTTCCTCTGCTTTTGTGGCAGTTTTCTTTCTGCTCAGATGGAAAGAACTTGTATTCAACTAGATGCTATTGGACTGCATCAAGTACCCCACCAGTTAGCAATTTGAAAGTTGTTGGTAAGCAGGTAAGTGGCCTATAGTTGCCTAGTACTGCCTGTGTTGTTGGGTTATCAGGTACATTTTGCCACATGTTAGCCAATTTCACCTTCTTGCTGTTAAATTGCTAGGCAATGAGTGGGTGTGAACAAATCAAATGTTTCAACCAAAAGCCATGTAAGTCATCTTCACCTAGTGCTGAGTAATTCTTGATTTTCCTTGCCCTTTCCTTCACCATTTCTGCTGTTATTAAAAGTGCTTTCAATTCCTTCCTTTGTTTTTCTTGTCTACCTCTTTTATCCAAGCTGCATTCTTGTTGGATTGCTTTGGTGTGTCCCATAGCTGCACCCAAAACTGCACTGTTTCCTCTTTGCTAGGTGTTGACTGTTTCTCCATTGATGAATTGGTAGAAATATTTCTGATGTGATTGAAACTGGAAATTTTGCCTATAATGTGCAATTTGAGCTTCACATCTGCTGTTCATCTTAGCTATTGTTATTTGCTGCTTTATTCTTTCCATTGCTTCCTTAATCTTTATTGTTTCTAGGTAATATCTCTTAATCAGGTATTGTTTGGTCTTCTTGTTTTTCAGGTTTTTTTCTTTCATCTGTTCTAGGTTGCTTGCATCTGATTTTAGCTTGTGATCTTTTTTTCCAGCCTGATTTTTCATTTTGGTGATGCAATGTTTGACTTTTTTTTCTTCTTTGTTGATTTTGCATCCAAGAAAATCAGTTATAACTGCAGCCATGCTATATACATTAGTTGTTTCTTGCAGTGAGCTGGCATTTGATATTACAAAATTGGCATCTTTTAATATTTGGGCTATTTCTTTGGAACAAGCTTCAATGTAGGCACTCTTATTCTATTGTTTTATGCTATTCTAGATGCTCAATTATTCGTTGTTTCAATTAGTCTTGTTTTTTTTACTGAGGGCTTTGTTCTTTCTGAGGAGAAGGCAGCAGAAAGTGTCCCTGGTTTGGGAATGAAAATTATTCAATAGTTATGCAGCTTCTTCTACTGTTGACTCCCTCTGGTTTGCATTTACCATATGAGATTATTATTAGTATCCTTAGGGGTGTCAGCATCACCCTCTGGCAGGTTGGTTCCTGGTGACTGATTGTACAAGCCTGAGTAATTTTCTTTTCAAGAATTCAGAAGTGGTTTCCCATTGACTTCTTTCTAGGGCTGAGAGAGAATGACTGGCCCAAGGCCATTTAGCTTGTTTCCTACCTAAAGCAGGACCAGAATTCATTCATTCATTTATTTATTTATTATTTAAATTTATATACCGCCCTATCTCCCTTACGGGACTCAGGGCGGTGAACAGGCAATAATAAAAATAAAATTGTCTCCTGTTTTCTAGCCTGGTCCCTTAACCACTACATCAGGGGTCTTCTAACTTGGCAACTTTAAGACTTGTGGACTTCAACTCCCAGAATTCCTCAGCCAGGCTGGCTGAGGAATTCTGGGAGTTGAAGTCCACAAGTCTTAAAGTTGCCAAGTTTGAAGACCCCTGCACTACATCAACCACTGGCTCTCTTTACTATCATTACCTGCTTCTAGTTTTGAACCTCAACATTCTTATTAGTGACTGTAATAAAAATACAGTGTGTCTATTTGTATGTTGTACAACTCATGCATAATGCTGTTCTTTTCCCTACAACAACCACCCTGGTTGAGGAAGGTTGGCCTGACAGAGAGTGACTAACACAAAGGTTACCAGTTGGTTCTTATGCCTACCAAAGCTTGACAATCAGAATAACCAGAACCAATATATTTCCAGTTGTGAAAGAAATATCATTTGTCTGAAACAAGTGGCTCACTTGCTCAGAAGAATTATTGAAATTCATTAACAGTTGGTGGTCATCACTAAAGTAAAAATTCTGCAGTCTTTGGTCAAACAGATAATTTATAGGAAATATAGTACAGGTATGACTCTTTTTTTCACTATAAAGAAATTCTGAACCAACATTTTGATATAACACCGTCAATGCTGTTTATATCACTGCAGAGAAAATTAAAATAATTTTGAACTGGGCTGAAGATTTGGATTTTCTTTTTCCACCTTTAGGATGCTGCTAAAATGCACAGTGCACTTGCCTTTCTGTAGGTTGACAGGCTTCAGGGTTATTTATATGCTCTGAGTAATTGATTTTCTTACCTACAGACACATCCAATGAACTTTGAGGTATGTCTAGTACTCCCCAGTTTTTTTGTTCAGGAGTGCGATGTGCACAAAATATGATAAACTACCCCAATATAACTGAGGTAAAAATATGCTTATTATGATGATGTAATAAGTGACAAGGCCTAGCAAATTTTATATGAGGAGGACCTTAAGGTTGGAATAAAAGTAGAAATACTATTTTCACTTGCACCATTTTACCTGCAGGTGAGAAAAAGGCCCCCAGAGAAAAACAGAGCAAGAAAATTTTAATATTCATGTCTAACGGAATCATGTTGATAATCCTCATGATGTCCCAATGGGATCGTAACCGAGCATCTATCAGGTTTATTACGTATATAAGCTAGAGTTCTTTTTTCTATAGCCTTCAGGGTTGTTCACTGGATTTTCTTGTGGGAAGAATTAATATGTTCTGCTTATGCAAAAGCAAACATTGCAATGATTACTGAGATATAAATTCCATAACATTGATACAAGGTGGATCTGTTAATGAACAGCTGCATCAGGTTCTAGATATCAAGGGAATTTAGGGAAGAACACAGATATAAAGATAAATTAGACAAGCCATACTGACTCTGCTAGCTTGAAACATACCTTGAAAAAAGCTTGCCTTGTTCTAAAAGCCTAAGTCTTAAAAAGTATTTTGATTTCTGTTTTTACCCAGAAATCTGTTTTTATGTGTTTTATATTGTAGAATTTTGTTTAAATTTCCTCATCCCCAGAACTACTTCTTCCAACCTTTGTCAAATTGCACCCAATGCCTTCATTCCTTTGCTTTCATAGCTTTGAAATCTTAGCCAATCTTAAAAAATTCCAAACCTACCGTGTTGACATAAAAGCCCTAAATAATAGGAAAAAAAGAAGAGAAAGGGCCAACTTTTAACTTCCCTTGGGAATAAAACTTGCTACAATACCTTTAGCTTTACTTCTAAAATGCAAACTAAAGTTAAAACTAAAAGATTCTTATAATTGATACATCACACCATACAATGCTTTCTTTTCTTTGGCACATTTTGTAATGGATCGCTGCCTTTTATATTTATATCTACCTTGTTGTGCTTTTTTGGGGGGGTAAACTGCTGCCCTGATTTACAGATTAAAGATCATAGATTTGAAGAGCTGATTGCTGGAATCAGGAAAGAAATTTAATACAGGTAGTCTTTGAATAACAACAATTCATTTAGGGACCACTCAAAGTTACAATAACACTGAAAAAAGTGATATGACTGTTTTTCACACTTACAACCGTTGTAGCATCCCCAGAGTCACGTGATCAAAATTCAGACACTTGGCAACTGACTCAGATTTATGACGGTTGCAGTGTTCCATGGTCATGTGATCCCCTTTTGTGAACTTCTGACAAGTAAGGTCATTGGGGATTCACTTAATAATCGTGTTACTGCTTAACAACTGCAGTGATTCACTTAACAACTGTGGCAAGAAAAATCGTAAAATCACTTAACAACCGTCTTGCTTAGCAACAGAAATCTTGGGCTCAGTTGTGGTCATAAGCTGAGGACTACCTCAGTATTCTGTTAAGGGGGCTGCGCAGTGGCTCAGCTGACACTGGGCTTGTCAGCTGGAAATCCTGCAGCCCAGATTTGAGACCTGAGCATTGTGTGATGGGGTGAGCTCCCATCCTCACCTCAGCTTCCATCCACCTAGCAGTTTGAAAGCATGCAAATGCATGTAGGTAAAGAAGGGCCACCTTGGTGGAACAGTAACAGCACTCCATGATGTCATGTTGGCCACATGACTGTAGAAACGTCTTTCGACAGTGGTGGATCAACAGCCCTTGAAAGGGAGATGAGCACTGCCCCCTATAGTAGGTAACGACAAGCAGAATAAAATCTACAGGGACTCCTTACCTTTACTCTGTTAATGATGCTAATCCTTACGATTGACATTTTTTGTAGACTTAGGCACTCTTTGCATATAACTAGAAATTAATCCTTCCTAAGCCTTATGAAGACTCTCTCTCCCTTCTCCTCTTTTCTCTCTCACATACATACACTCAGAGAAATCACCTTGTTGCAACTTTTTATTAATCTGTTTAAAATGTAAGGCATCTTTCATAGAATCTGTTTTTTGATAACTCACTACACATTTTTTAAAAGTCCAGTCATCCCTCATTTTATTTTTGTTTCCTAAGTAAAAAAGTTGCCTCTGTTAAATTTCATGCTGCTAATTACAGTCCTCTCTATAAGAAGTAAGCAAGAAATATGGGCTGCCATTTGGAAAAAAAATTAGACCAGATTTAAGGTATCTTGTCATCTCAAAATATATTATCAAGAGGAACAGTTTGATACTTAGTATTGACAAAACATATTTCATAAGTTCCAAGAGGGCTATCATCTACAAATAAATATATCCTATCAGAAATAAAATATTAACAGAAAACTATCCTTTTCTTAATTTAAAGGTGGTAACACTTGACAAGTCAATGAACCTGATTGCTGATATTTTTAAAAATCCTGCTAATACAATTGTGGTTTTTTTTAAAATTCAGTTAACAAAGATATGCTTGACAAGCTGTCAGCAATTATGTCTTCCCTGGAATGGACTGTAAATTGACAGGTATTTGGGGTTTCTATGGCAATGTAAATGCGCTGTCTGATGTGCACATTGTGCTCTTGTCAGCAAAAGGCATGCAAACCCACTTCTAGCACCAAAACTCTTGCACTGAAGGATCTCTTGGTCTTTGCTGAGATTTCTTAGCAAAATAGAATGAAATGTTCCTCTAATTTGAACACAATTGAGGGAAAGAGGTTGTGGTGCAGATATCTACATATTTAACCATTACATAAAGACACATATTTTATGGAAAGTTTGCATGGCTTGGTTCACACACTGTTCTAAGTTGGTGGATTTATAAGCAGCTATACAAATCTGACTACAATACTGAATAAAATAAATAAAAGTATTCATTGATATGTCTGCAGTTGACTGGGTTTATGACCATAACCCATAATTTAGAAACTGCAGTGGTTGGGTTTGTTCAATATGGTAGGCCAAAATCAAAGAAACCACACGATGCTTTTACGTATTGTCATAACCAGGTTACAATTTCTTTTCTGCTTCATGACTTTAACTCAATCCCTTCATCCTCAAAGTTTTGCTGATGCCCTGTTTTGTAGAAGGTTTCATGTCTGCTCATCAGTGAAGCAGCTCTCCAATCTTCATTGCAAAGTGACCCATTCATTGGCAGGGGCAGAAACCACTAAGCAGGCATGAAAGAGAATTTGTGGCTGAACTAATAGTGACCTCCAAAATTTGACATTGGAATAAGAAATGAAAATACGGTATCGAAGAACCACAAAAATCCTTACAAAGAAGGATCCTTACTGACATGCCTATAATTGCCATATTTTAATCTTCAGTAAGAGATAGTTGTTCTGCGTATTATTTGTTTGCACCTAAATATTTATTCTCAGAGCAAGCAGGGAAATCAGCTACCCCCCTTCTCTCTTTCTTGTGCAAATCCTCCTCACTTTACAACTCAGAATTATTATTATTATGTTCTTGTTGTTAGTTGCGAAGTCATGTCCGACCCATCGCGACCCCATGGACAATGTTCCTCCAGGTCTTCTTGTCCTCTACCATCTTCTGGAGTCCATTTAAGCTCACTCCTACTGCTTCAGTGACTCCATCCAGCCACCTCATTCTCTGTCGTCCCCTTCTTCTATTGCCCTCAATCTTCCAAGCATTAGGCTCTTCTCCAGTGAGTCCTTCCTTCTCATTAGGTGGCCAAAGTACTTGAGTTTCAACTTCGGGATCTGGCCTTCTAAAGAGCAGTAAGGATTGATCTCCTCTAGGACTGACCGGTTTGATCGCCTTGCAGTCCAGGGGACTCGCAGGAGTCTTCTCCAGCACCATAGTTCAAAGGCCTCAATTCTTTTGTGCTCAGCCTTTCTTATGGTCTTATTATACCATTTTCCAAATCCTTTCAACAAGTTTTCTTTAAAAAAGCATGGAGTCTTGACCTCTGCTACCTTGAGGGAACAAGGTGTCCAAAAACTTCATCTGTTCTGTTTGAGGCTTCTGTCACAAATGACATTCAACACTATGCTTGTAAGAGAGTCACATTGAGAAATGTAGGTTGCTAATCAGCCCTATCTCTTTACTTATACTTGCCATTTTTGCAACTTCAGACAATGGGGGAAATCATAGTGAAAGAGATCATGAAAATATTTCTCCCCCCCCAAAGGAAAGAGAGGGCAAGTTGAGGGCAAGATTTTTTTAAAAATACTGTAGAAACCAATCTATCCATCAAAGGCCAACAAGCTGCAGTTTTTCAGCTTTGTATACAAAGAGTTGCATTTTTCTTAAAACCTACCAAAGAAACGAAATTCTATTTAGTTTCAGTCATTTTTGCCAGGTCTGCTACTTCATGCATGACCCAAGAACTGAGCTCTCAGAAACTAAACTGTATTCAATCTCAATGATCCAGTTTCAGTTTGTGATCATGTAAATTTGGCTTGGACTCTAGGATGGATGAATGGGTTATCTAATTCCAGTAAGTTAGTTCAATGTGGCATTGAGAGAGCAATAGAGATGATTGTAATGTACTGCCTCAATAACTGTGGTAAAAGAAATGGGCGTTCTAGATTTCAAAATTTCCAATATTTTGGGAAAGGCTCTGACAATTCTGATTAGCTATACTAATCCTTGTACTTATGCTGACCAAATATTGCAAAATGTCTTGATTTACTTCTATGCTGCTTAGAGTTGAAACTGTGAGATACCTAAATTGATATCTAAAGAAGGCTCTCATTTATTGAATAAGACAGCATAAACTGGGAGGAATTTTCCTTTCCAAGTTACATTTATTTCCTGCTTTTCTACCATTCCTGTGTTTGATGAAATCTTACAAATGCCAAACATTATGCTACTTCCCTCTTTTGTTTTAACAACATTTTTTGAAAAGTCTTTTAACATAAAAGTTCTGAATTTATTATGGGTAGTAGATGCAACTATACTAAAGTGGAGTTAAGGCATCAATTTTGCCTTTTAAATCCCCTATAGCTGTGGTGGCAAACCTATGGCACGTGTACCACAGGTGGCACGCAGGGCCCTCTCTGTGGGCACGCGCACTGTCGCCCAGTCCTAGGCCTCTGCCGCCGTGTGCAAAAAAAGAAAAAAGGTTCAATCAATGAATTTCAACTTCTCACGGGAAAAAAAAGATCTCACAAAGTTGGAATTGATTGATTGAAATTTACTTTTAGTCCCACACAACGGCGGAGGAAGTGACGCGTCAGAGCTGGAAAGAAGGTGCCGTGTGGGGTGGGGGGAGCAGCGGGAGCAGGGCACTCCATGCAAGGGGTGTGGCGGGGCCTGTGCATGGGGTAGAGAAGCAACGTGGTGGCGCTTGCATGGTGGTAGACCAGTTGCTTCCTTCCCCCTGCCAGCCGCACAGGGTAAGGTTGCTGCCCCCACCCCCACCCAGATGCCATCGCCTCCCCCAAGCATTTTTTTACTAACTGCCTTTCAGCTGCATTCCGTTTCTCCATTCACTTCTCAGCCTTCGCCACGTGTTTGTGGGACAAAAAAAAAGATCAGCTTCCAATTTTATGTTGACAGTGAAGTAGGTTCTTGACAGCTAAAATGACTAAAACAAACAGCTGGGCTGTAAAACCTCAATTGACTACTACCTGGCAGCAAAGAGCTCTTCCCAATACCGTAGTTTGCTCTCTTCCCCTCTGAGCCAGGAGAAAACTAAGCTGGCATAGTGTCTATGGAGATTCTCAGTCATCCAGGTCATGGTTGTCCCAAAGATGCTTTTTCAGGAGGCAGCTGGACTTTCTTGTTTTTCTTTGAAGACATTTCGCTTCTCATCCAAGAAGCTTCTTCAACTCTGACTGGATGGTGGGGTATGGAACGATCTACGGAACTGACGTCCCACCATCACATCAGCTTCTCCCACTTGATCAGGTAGGGAAGGCATGCTGTGGCCCCATCAGTCAAAAAATGTCAACTGGTGGGTCTAGGAAGAAAGCCTTCTCTGTCGCTGCCCCCAAATTATGGAACATCCTTCCCCCATAGGTGGAATAGCCCCCCCACTCTCCTGGCCTTCCGGAAAGGGGTCAAAACTTGACTCTGTGGCCTTGCCTAGGGGTCACAAAGGAACATGCAATTGTGGCACCATGAGAGTTGTCCCTCTGCCATTATTAGCCAGTATTAAATGGCCATCTTGGAATTCTCTATTTCTTTGAAATTTTATAATGTTGTAATCTCACAATTTTAAAAACTTTAATCTTAATTTTGATACCTAACATTAATTTTATATGCTGTTTTATATGTTTATACTGTACACTGCCCAGAGCCCTTCCTTGAGGAAGATGGGCAGTCTAGATAGAAACATGAAGTATTAATGCCACTTTACAATGCCTTGGTAAGGCCACACTTGGAATACTGCATCCAGTTTTGGTCACCATGATGTAAAACAGTTGTTGAGATTCTAGAAAGAGTACAGAGAAGAGCAACAAAGATGATTAGAGGTCTGGAGGCTAAAACATATAAGAAATGGTTGCTGGAATTGGGTATGTCTAGTTTAATGAAGAGAAGAACGAGGGAGGACATGATAGCAGTGTTCCAATATCTCAGGGGCTGCCACAAAGAAGAGGGAGTCAAGCTATTTTCCAAGACACCTGAAGGCAGGACAAGAAGCAACGGATGGAAACTAATCAAGGACAGAAGCAACCTAGAAATAAGGAGAAACTTCCTGACAGTTAGAACAATTAACCAGTGGAACAACCTGCCTCTAGAAGTGGTGAATGCTCCAACCCTGGAAGTTTTTAAGAAGAGACTGGACAGCCATTTGTCTGAAATGGTATAGGGTTTCCTGCCTGAGCAGAGGGTTAGACTAGATGACCTCCAAGGTCCCTTCCAACTTTATTATTATTATTATTATTATTATTATTATTATTATTATTATTATTATTATTATTATTATTATTATTATATAAATTTTAAAAATGTATCTGCTGAAGGAGTTCTTTAGATCCTGTCACAAGCTCTTATGCCCTAACCCAGGGGTCCCCAACCCCCAGTCCGTGGGCCAGTACCAGGCTGCGGCATGCCAGCAACCGGTCCGCACAAACAAGCAAAGTCCCATCATTGGGATGCAGGCAGCACACAAAACCATGCACACTCCGGTCCGTGGAAAAACCTCTCTCCACGGAACTGGTCCCTGGTGCCCAAAAGGTTGGTGACCTCTGCCCTAACCTGCATTTGGGAACTCTAAAGTCACTCCAGAGAAATAAGATTGGTTTCAAATCCAAAGTGAATCCTTAAACAGCTAAATGTGCATTGGGTTTTGAAACTTGCTTGCCTTCCTGTTATTCTGGTTCCTCAGAGGTCTGACACAAAAAGGGAGGAACCCACAGTGTTTTTTATTTCAGATCAAGCTGCAGGAAACAGCAGCTGGGATCAAAACAGGTTACAGCCAGTCTTTCCCAAGACTGAGAAGGGGGGAAAGAAACAGATGCAGGTCCACTTTCATCAATGACAATCACCATTTTAAAGCTGCTGTATATACACTGTGGCAGATTTATAAGAAAGTGCAGAAAGTAAAGGGATATTACAAGGAGGTCAATTTCAATAAATGGATAACTTTCAAAGTACCTTGAAAGTATCCCTATATTGTGCATATATCTTTTAGCTGGTGAGATGTGTAAAACAATACAGTTAGTCCTTGACATACATACATACATATAACCATAATTGGGACCAGAATTTCTGTCATTAAGCAAAGCAGTTGTTAAAGAGAATCATGCCACGGTTGCTAAACGAATCGTTAGGCAATGCCTGCGGTTATTAAGCAAATCTGGCTTACCCCATTGACTTTGCTGGGAAGGTCTCAAAATGGAGATCACATGACCCCAGGATGCTGCAACCGTCATAAACACATGCCAGTTGCCAAGTGTTCAAATTTTGATCACATGACCGTGGGGATGCTGCAACAGTCGTTAAGTATGAAAAATGGTCACAAGTCACTTTTTTCAGTGCTGTTGTAACTTCAAACAGTCACTAAATGAACTTTTGTAAGTTAAATACTACCTATATAAGGTTTCCTGCTTGAGCAGGTCCTTGGGCTCCAAGGTCCCTTCCAACTCTTATTATTCTATTAAATGCATTCATATAGTTGGAAAGAAGGAATCTTTTCTTCTTTATGAATCCCATTGACATTTTGGTGCTTTGCTCTACCCTGATCGAAATTTCCAGAGATCCCAATCTAATCCCTTTCACCAATCTCTTTCATAATTCCACAATGCCAATAGAAGGTCATTGTGGTTTTCTCTACTGATAAAAGGGCGTCGCCACTACCAGCGCTTACTATTAAAATTGATTCTGTTGCAAATTTTTGAAGTGTGTTATACTTGGGAGCCTTCAGAAACAGCTGCTTGAAAGAACTGTCATAAAAACACGTCTATGGAGATTCTCAGTCATCCAGGTCACGGTTGTCCCAAAGGTGCTTTTTCAAGAGGCAACTGGACTTTCTTGTTTTTGTCTGGAGACGTTTCACTTCTCATCCAAGAAGCTCCTTCATCTCAGAGCTAAAGAAACTCCTTGGATGAGAAGAGAAACGTCTTCAAACAAAAGCAAAGTCCAGTTGCCTCTTGAAAAAGCACCTTTGGGACTGGCATAAAAACAGCATGGGAAAAAATGAATTTCAGAAACAAATGAAATCAAGAGGAATAGGTGTAAGGATGTGTACTGTATATCTGAGTTGTGCAATCACGGATACACCTCCACAGATCTATGGCAGAAGATGGAAAAGTCAGGAGAGGTTTGTTTTGAAGGATATGACAAATGGAATTTTTTCAAAGAACTGTTTCTTGGAATTTCTCAGACTAGCCAAAATAAAGATGGGGTTTGTTTGTTTGTTTTGTTAATGCTAAAGAAGGCAATCAGAAATGAATGGAAGGAACTAGCTCTTCAGGCAATCTTTGAGTTAAAATAGTTCCATTCTCTAATTCTATCTTTCTCTTTAACCTGAATTTGTATTTAAGTTAGAATTCGAAGGACTCCCATTATTAAAAATGGTGGCGGCATTGTATTTCTCTGAGCCATACAACGCTTCCGGAAACCCCTGAAAAACATTGAAAATAAACTGTGTACTAAAAATATGCAGCTTCTGCAGTTCCTGAAAGCATTGTGTGGCTTCAGCACTTCGTCGGCTTGAGGAAGGAGAGAATGCTATCCACATTTTTAGTAACAGACAGCCCATACACATCTAGGAGTTGTTCTTAAGGCAGATGTTTTAATATGGGGACAACCTGTAATGGATAACCACTACAGTTGATACCACACTCAGTATTTAGGTTTATCTAAATAGAGATAATGTGGGGGAAAATGTTTTTCAGTGATAATGGCCACTCCTTACCAGCAGCACCCCACACCGTTGTCTGCGCTGTCTTGATGGCAAACACCCATCTGGAAGAGCAAAACAAGGATGTCAAAACACAATTGACATGAACATGAAGGTCCTTCAGTTGGATCCAGTTGTTGCATTCGCTCATGTGAAATGGCGTTTGTTGATGTGAAAAGCAGATCCAGCTCCTGCAGGAAAATGGGAGGAGGAGCAGGAGCAGGAGGTCTAAAAGTAATTCCCTATCCCAGGGGTAGGCAACCTTGGCTCTTTTATGACTCGTGGACTTCAACTCCCAGAATTCCTGAGCCAGCCATGCTGAGGGGAAAGGGAAAGGTTTCCAAGCTGAGCCATGCTGGCTCAGGAATTCTGGGAGTTGAAGTCCACGAGTCATAAAAGAGTCTAGGTTGCCTACCCCTAACTGTAGAATTTGCACCAGAGAAGTACCAAGGACAAGATTAAATAAAAGATCACAACTATGCTGTGTCAGAACAGGAAAAAGAAAACCTGAGCCACAATAGAACAACTTAGAATAACTAGCAGCCATCTGTAAACAATTAGTTCTTAATCATTTTAGTAGACTCTGAAAAGCTTATAAAACTTATTCTAAGAACATTCTAGAATTTCAGTTTAAATTTGAAACAAACACTGCCTTACAAATGATAAATTTTGTATGAACATATTTTATATTTTATTTCTCAAGTAGATGCCACGCACTGACAGATATTTTTAATTTATTTGTCAGTGAGGGGAAGACAAAGCAATTTTCTTCTGCCAAGGGAGGGAAAACAATTTGAAGAGAATGCTCTTCGGCAAACAAATGAAACCTCTCTCTTCAAAGTTGGAAGAAACAGTGATGGACTCAAAGTACCATACTAGTTGTGATCTTTCAAACAATTGCTTATGTTTTTCAAAATGTTTATACTTGTGTATACTATTTTCTACAGTTTTTAGACAGGAAAATAGTGCATGTTTTGTATTTTAAATAATTCAGTGTATAAGGAAAGCTGATGTTTTTCCAGCCCCACAAACAAGAGGAGTAGTTACAAGTGATTTGTTCTGATGGCATCCATAATACTTACTAATACTTATTGGGTTGTAACAGTATTTTTTGCCTTTTCAGTACAGTATAAACAACGATACAAAACCAGCACCCTTCATCAGAGCTTTGGCTGCAATCCTCAAAGTCTTTGTAAACAACTCTGCAAAAGTTGCTTTTGATTTGTACTTTTTATACAAATCAATCTAGAGTTCTCACATGAGGGCACAAATGCACAGACTTAAATTATCATAATTTGGACAAGTTTTGCAAAGTCTCAGCTTCTTTGAGAAGTCTAAAATTCTGGGAAAGGTAGGAAGAAAAACAAAAAAGAGCAATCAACAGCAAGATGGACAGAATTATTATAGCAGCAGTGGATGCACCTTTGGGAAATTTTGTTTATATATGTCTTCATAATTACCCTAGATTGATTACAGTATAATTTAAAATCCAAATCAATGGTAAAATCTTTTATTTTTATGAGCTGCCTAGAATTAATGGGAGTCAGGCAGTATAAAGGTTTAACAAATTATTTATTATTATTAAAATAAATAAAATTATATTAACATCAAGCAAACAATAACCCCATAGTGGAAAGATGACATACACTATAACAAAGATGCCACAGATGAAACAACCTTTTCTTTTGTTGCCTTTCATTTCATTTCAAGAGCTGATGACAGACATGGATATCTAGGCAAGCTGATATGCAATGATATAGTTGTTAAGCTATTAGTATTGACTGCAATAATTTGTAAATGGCTCTTCTATTCTCTGGGAACTTCAACACAATTTTTAATGAAAGCAAAGCAAAGGCCAAAATAAGCTATTTTAATGATAAAATCCTTCACATATATCTGTTTCTGGAGATCTAAAATTTAATTATAATGATACCAATATGCTCTCCCTGTTCAACAAATAGTACCCCAAAGTAGAATTGAAAGTGAACTGGCAAGCAATCAAATCTCCCAGGTCTAGCAATCTAAATATTCTCAGATAGGACTGCATTTGAACCAGAAGCTTCTGAATACTTTTCAAAGGCACTCCTATGTACAGTAAATTAGGGGTCCCCAACCCCCGGCCCGTGGACCAGTACTGGGCCGTGGCATACCAGCAACCGGTCCGCACAAACAAGGAATGGCCCATCTGCGGGATGCAGGCAGCACACAAAACCACGCCCCCTTTAGTCTGCAGAAAAACCTCTCTCCACGTAACCGGTCCCTGATGCCCAAAAGGTTGGGGACCTCTGCAGTAAACGATATAGGTGCCAGAGTATGAATCACAATTGCAAGGTTATTCCTGCACAAAAGAAATCCATGACTGCCATTACATGCTGTCAAGTACAACTGAACCTCAAGTGACAATACAAAAATAAGGAGCCCTCCCAAACTGTGTGCCTCATTATTGAAGAAGAGTTTGAGTCTATTGAAACAAGCTGAATTACTTCTTCCTTACCCGGAAAACTCTCTACTCGTGGTACTCTCATCTTACTAGGATTGAATTTCAGTGTTGACTGTTATGCAGACCGTTAGTACATTGAGACAAAAATTCAGCCCTACTACTTATCTTTGTCTCTTAATTTAAGGGACAAGGAGGAATATAGGTGGATGAAGGGCCATCCTTAGTCATTTTATAGCTTGAGGCAAAGAACAAGAGGTCTCCTTATTCCATGAATTACTTATTGGACTGGCAGCTGAATCTCTAAGTTCAACACTGGTAACAGGACAGTATTTTTCCTTCCCAAAATGTGACAGGTTAATTGAAGGAGAATATGGAAATTTTTAGAGCACACAAAGCTGAATTCTCCAACGCATGGCTTCTGTTCCTTCCTGGCCAGCATCAGATGAGAAGGTTGTTGTCGTCAACTCTACAAATGAGCGTGGCTGCAGCCCTTTTTTCTTCTCATTCTAGGTTGCCACATAGAACGGAGGGAGGGGGGTTGCCCAGGTGCTTCATTAATCAAAATAATCTTTTGTCCCATGGGAACCAAGGTCATCGGCTGCTCCCGAGACTAGGGACTGGGCATTGCATTAAAAAAAACCCGCCAAATAATCATATTGCGGAACGTAGTTGCTTGCATAGTTTTATGGGTGAGACATTTAACTTTGTATTGGGAAATTGTTACTTGTGTATTCAGACTTGGTTTCACTCTTGACCATGCCAATGCTTTGTAACTAATAAACATGTTCTTCGAGGAATCTGCAAGCCTCGGAGTTCTGTTTTATTCATCTCTGTCTGTCAGAACCATGACAGTTGTCTTATTCTTCATCAAGGAGAGAATAAAATATAGCACAGAAGTGCAAATTAGAAATTAGTGTCATTGATTACTATTTCTTTAGAGTTTTAAAACAAATTTCACTATTTTTCCGAATACTTTCAGTCAGAAGATGACACTGTTTACCACACAGGATACAGAAGGAATGTTGTTATTTTCAGAGTTAGGAAAGGTATAGCAAGAAATGTACTTGGCTACCATACAATTAATGAGCAAATAATAGCAATTAGATTTCAAGGACTTTTGGATATGACAATTATCCATGTTTACGCTCCAATCACTGATGCAGGACAGGAGCTTGATGAGTTTTATGATCAAGTTCAATCTGAATTCAACAGAATATGCAAGCAAGATGTGCTGCTTGAGTTTGGCGATGGTAATGCCAAAAGTGGAATTAATGAGGAGGAAAATGGAGTTGGACTGTATGGCCTTGGAAACCAAAATGAAGCAGAATGATTTCCTGATTGCTAATACAATCTTTAAACAACCAAAATAACCAATATACATGGATATCTCCAGCTGGAGTACACCAAAATCAACATTATAATTATAATCAACTTCTTCTAAGTGAGAAAAAGAATTCACTTATAACATCAAAGATGTAGCTGACCATGGAACAGATAAAGAAACTACTCATGTGCAAATTCCAAGTTAAGCTAAAGAGGAAGAAGCAGGAGAATCAGTTTCTACAATGTAAACTTTAGCATATATCCATCATTTCCAAGGAGAACAACAGGCATTGCTTTTAAACCTGGAACTTCATAGATTAAGAATAGAGGAACTGGAATGGTCTTAAAGTTGTTATGGATGAATGTGAAAACAGACTGCCAAAGATCAAGAAGCAGAATAAAAGCAAACTAAATATCACAACAAACATGAAAATTGCAAAGAAGAGAAGTCAATGCCAAGAAACACAAAGATTTCAGAAACAAAATTAACAAAGAATTTCAGAGAACTGTTAGAAAAAAAGAATCAGTATTGCAGCATTTGTAAAGACACTGAAGATGAAAATAGATATAGATAAACAAGGAAAGTCTTCCAAAAGAACTCTGAATTCAGAAGGAAGTTCCAATCTCAAATTGTATGCTGAAGGATGCCAATGGCAGATAACAACTAATCTGAAGATCAAACATTAAAGAAAGAGTATACTGAAATTTGTACAGTAGAGATACCAATATCCAAAATAAATTAGAAATTATTCACTATTTAGAGGAATCACTAGTACTCAAAAATGATTTAGATCAGCACTCATCATTACCAAATTGGAAGACTACTGGAATTGATGGAATATCTACAGAAATATAGCAAGCAACAGAAGAAGAATCTATAACCAACTTGGTTTTAACCAAGCTATACCAGTAAATCTGGAGAAGGACAAAGTAGTCAGCAGATTGGAAGAGGTCTACACATCAATACCAAAGAAAGGAGACAACAGATTGGGCAAATTATGTAAAACACTTTTAATTTCACATGCTACCAAGACAATGTTTAGGATCATCCAACACAGATTAGACCCCTGTATTGAAAGAAAGATGTCAGATGCTCAATCTGGTTTTTAAAAAAGGCCGAGGAATATGAGACATTACTGCTGATGCACAATGGATAATTGAGGAAGCCAAAGAACATCAAACTGAAGTCAATATGTGCTTCATTGCTATAGAAAGACTTTAGAATGTATTGACCATGTCCAGTTCTGGAATGCACTTAGAAAAATGAGAATCCCTAAATATCTCATTATCCTCATGTGACCTATACATAGGTCAGGAAGGAAAAATATGTATAGAACATGCCAATAGACTGACTCCAGGTCAGCAAAGAGATGAGACAAGGCTCTATACTCTCTACAGATAGTTCTCAACTTACAACAGTTCATTTACTGACTGTTTGAAGTTACAACTGCTCTGAAAAAAGTGACTTATGACCTTTTTTCACACTTACGAATGTTACAGCATCCCCATGTCCATGTGATTTACATTACAGTTGCTTAACAACTGGTTCACAATTTATGATGGTTGCAGTGTCCAGGGACCATGTGATCCCCTTTCGCAACCTTCTGACAAGCAAAGTCAATGGGGAAGCCAGATTCACTTAACAACCATGTTACTAATTTAACAACTGCAACGATTCACTTAACAAATGTGGCAAAAATGTCGTAAAATGGAGCAAAACTCACTTAACAAATTTCTCACTTAGCAACATAAATTTGGGACTCAACTGTGATCTAAGTTGAGGACTACCTGTATTTATTCAATCTAAACGCAGAATATATATTGAAGGAAGCTGAATTGGAACAAGATGAATACAGTTTTATAACTGAACAAAGAAACATCCATAATCTCTGCTATACTGATGATACAATTCTGATGCCTGAAAATACAAATGATCAGCCAGCCCTTGTAATGAAAGTCAAGTCAAGGATACAGTGGGGGGAAAAATGGGACTAAGATTATTCTATTATTCTATATAAATAAAAATGTAAATGTTCGTTTGTTCAAAATCTTAAATCTCCAAAAGTTCTTCACTGATTGCTTTGAAATTTTTACACAACGTTGCATTTGAATACGCACGTGTTTTTATATACCTACTATTATATAGATGTCACACCTGTGACACAAACATGCGCTTTCTCTTTTCTTTCTTTTCCATTTAACCAGACTGAGCCACAGCAACGCGTGGCCAGGTACAGCTAGTATATAAATAAAACCAAACAATTGACAGCAGGTCCAGCAGCTAGTCTTAAAATTTATAATGAAGATACCGGAGGATAGCTTCTGTCTTTAAGATCAACTATCAACATTAAAGGAACCAGCAATCAAGGATTACACTACCGACTAGCATTTGGTAGAATAGCAATAAGGACCTTGGAAAAGAAGCCAAGTTTTGTCTATGCCTACAAAGATTATAATTGTTTGAAATTATATTGCCAGACAAACTGTTTGTCATAGTCAAAGAGAGCAGAGTTTGATATGAACATTCTAAAAAAAAAAAAAGTCCAGCAATCTTGCTTTTAGCTTCACCTTCAAATGTCTTCTAGAGACAATTATAAGAAAAGTGTAATTATGCATGCAGATATGGTGCATCCAGTTTCTAGCAATACACTAAATATATAACAGGGCTTATTTGGCAAAGGTCAAAAGCATTTACAGATTGTTGGAAAAATAAAACATGACCTTAAGAACG
>NW_015389508.1:54456-58780 GCF_001527695.2 Protobothrops mucrosquamatus
GCTGCCCGGGCCGAGGTGGGGCCGGGTGGCGAAGGGCCGCGGCGGCAGCGGCAGCAGGAGGACGGGGAAGGGCCGTGGCTGCCCGGGCCGAGGTGGGGCCGGGCGGCAGAGAGCTTATATCGGCGTATAACACGCACACATCATTTGCCCCCTATTTTCAGGGGGAAAAAGTGCGTGTTATACGCCAATAAATACGGTAGATAAATCCTATTAAATAGTTGTTGGAAATGTTGTAATACAGGAGGAACATTTTACGTGGTGGCCTTGTAAAAAGTCAGAAGCACTGGAAAGAAATACACAATATTATTTAAAAAAAAACCTTTCAAAGATTAAATTGAAACCTCAGGTTTTTTTTACTAAAATCTTTCCATTACAACAGATTAAAATATCACAGTCTGCTAAGATATATACTCATAGCTGCAATGACAAATTTGGCCCATCGGAAAACAGATAATTTGTCAACACTATCTGACTCGAAATCAAAACTTGAGAAATATTCAGCAATGGCAAAATTAATAGTATACATCCAGAATAGAAGTTTGACTAAATTTATTTAATTGATATTGCCATCCAATTTGCCAAAAGTGACTCTGGGCAGCATACAATAACATAATTTTTATTAGATATTTTAACACACTGTAGATAAAAGATAAACATGAAAAATATTTTTAAAAGTTAAGAAATAGACAAAAGAAAGAACAGGAAACAATACAGACAGGAAAAGAGAAAGATCAGAAAGATCTTTATAGCAGTTACAGATTATCCCTCCTCCTTCTTTAATATTACATTACATGGTTACCTTCTTTCCATATAAATCATTTTAATCAGAACATCCATAAATAACCAATTCATTTTTCCATTTTCAGCAAGAAGTCTCTAAGAGGTTTCTAGTCTTTTATAAAGGTTCTTATTGTTTTATCCTGGATCAAACTGGTCAATTTTGCCATTGCTGCCACCTTTATATTGTATTCTTCCATTGTGGGTGTTTCAGTATTTTTTCCACATTTTTGCATAGTAGTCTCACTGTAGTTATCATTCACAAAACCAGTCTTCTGTAAGTCTTCCATAAATCTTTTCTAATTGGCTATCCATAAGTCCAAATTTAAAAAAACATCTGGTTTCATCTAAAAATTAATCTTCAACATTCTTTGCATCTTTATGTGTATTTGTATCTATTTTTTTGTTTTTGTTTTTTCACAAGTCTACTATGAATGATCAAATATCTCTTTATGTTTTTCACATTTCCAATATTAATTACAATTATCTTTATAAATCTTAGATAATGTCCTGGACCAATGGTACATCATTTTATAAATTCTCTTAAATTATAAGTAATTTCAGTCCTTTCAGCCACATTCTTTCCCATTGTTTCATCTGAATATTATGACCAAAAGTATCAGCCCTCTTTATGATGTTTTAACTTGTCCTTTTGTTTCAAATCTCAGAATAAGTTTATATATTTTAGCAATTACATGTTCAACCCATTTGTAGCCTTAACCACTATAACAAACTGGCTCTCTTTGTATGACATACTGAATTACCAATAAAGGAGAATATTTGTAGCTCAGGGTTGAAATGAGAGTTCTTTGCTGCTCTCTGAGCTTGGTTGTTTTCTTGCAGACATTCATTACCCAAACTAGGTAACATCATCAGTGCTAGTAAGAAGTGGGTTTTCCTGTCAGTTTATATTCCAGTGGCTTGCCCTGTTAGTGTTGGCTGGGGTGGTCTTAGAGGTTCTTTGGCTAACAGTAAAAAGCCCAACCAACAAATCTCCAAGACCACTCTCACCAACACTGACAGGGCAAGCCATTAGAATATAAACTGAGAGTGAACCCTACTTCTAACAACCATTGATGGTTTTACCTAGTTTGGGTAATGAAATGCCTGCAAGAAAACAACCAAGCTCAGAGATAACCAAGGACTCTCATACTGATTATCCAACCATATTTCAGCCTAGATTTCTCTATAAATTACCAATAGAAGCAGGAGCAACAATTATTTAAAGTGGTTTAGATACAGTCTATGAGAGACAGTTTGGTGTAGTGGTTAAGGCAGAGACCATGATTCTAGTCTGGCCTTAGGCACAAAACCTCCTGGGTGACCTTGGGCACTTTCTCTCAGTCTTAGGAAGGAGGAAATAGCAAACCACTTCTGAAAAACCTTGCCAAGAAAGCTGCAGGGATTTATGCAGAACAGACATGATTGAAGAAAAGAAAAAGATATAGTCTAGCTAACAGTTTTCTCCAGTATATTGCCTATTGAACTATCTGGAAAGATTTTTAACTATAAGTTTTATTCAATTAATCTAATTTTCTGGGTCTGTATGACATACTGAATTATCAACCACACCAGGTGTGCTTGCACAACAAACTAGACCAAGGCCATCTGGAGAGATCAAAACAGTCAAAATGATGGTTGTGAAAGAACAATGGAAGCCTCTTACCTTTTGAATGCCCTTCTAACATATGGGGCTTGGCACATGTAAACGAAATCGCTACCTTAATTTTATTTTTACCTTTCCCCACAAATACTGTTGTGCTACACACAAATATAATTTGCAGTTCAAGGTTTTATATGAAAACAGGCTAAGCCAATCAGTCTGATTAACAGTAGATGCATCACATTACTTGCATTTAATCAAGGTCCCAAGCTCACTTATGAGTAACATTCCACAGCAACCACCATTCTGAGTGGGTTCAAATGTTACAGATATTCCATCAGACGTAAAGAAAAATATTCTAATGTTAATAGTTCAGCAATGGAACTGTTTAATAGGAAGATGGTGAGTTTCCATTCATTGACTACCTTCAGATAAAGAAAACAAGGCATCTGTCATGGATGTTGTAATTGGAGGTCCTACACTGTGTAGAAAGGCTCAGACAATAAGGTGGTCCTTATTTAGCAATTGCAGTTATGACAGTCTTTGCATCTGTGGGTCTGTAAAGCAAAGGAAAGCTGAAGAAAGATCAGCACCGTCATGGTTTCATTTAGCAACAATTTAGCTTAATGACCAAATTGCTGGTCCCAATTGTGGTCACTAAACAAGGACACCTGTAATTCAAACTGGAAATGTATATTACCCCAGGTTTATACCACATAAGCATGGGACCTTGTTTCACATGCTCAAGTTATGACAGGGTGGGGGGAAGGGAATTAAGATGGCAGCACATACATTTTCAATGTCATTCATTGTCTAGATACGTTATGGCAAACATAGCACAGTGATTCTCCTAAATTAAAGATCTGAAAAAAATTCAAAGAGGTCCAATCTAGAGCACCACTGTTGCTGAAAGTTTGCAAAATCATTCTTCATACATATGAACTTACTCAGAAGGTTTGCTACTTTCCCATTTCTTTCCTGCCCAATTTTCCTCAGGCTCCCATCCTTTTACCTTGATTCCATTTAACAAATACATTCCTCCGTTGTTGTTTTTTAAAAAATACCTGTACATACAACAGACCTAGTTAGAGGAAATGGGTAACAGTTTAGTCTATTTAGGAAAGATCAAGATATCTTCCCCAGAAAAGGACTAAGTTTCTGCAATCTACTACTTGTCTTCCTGCTCCAGATGTAAATGTTAAAAGACCCAAACTACTGCAAACTGAAGGGGAACAAGAAAAGGGGAACCCCAAAACGTTACATTTGTGATTAAGGCAAAGAAAGTGATGAAAAGCTAGAAAAGCTGCGCTGTTTATACAGAGGCAAGTTTTAGCGACCAAATTAGCCTACATGCCCAGTCCTCCGAAGATCAAAGCTAAATGACAGCCGCCGACAGGATGCACTAAAAGAATAGGACACCAAGTTGTCTATCCAGCCCTCTTTGGAAAATAATTGTTTAGGAGAACCTCCATTGCGAACCTCCAGGGACAGACCCACCCCTCTTGATTCGCCAAAGTCTTCACTTTCCCCACACATTTTATTTTTCCGCGAGTAATATATGCAAAAGACGGCTGCTGCTGCTGCTGCTTACAGAATTCAAGGGGGCCGTCTTTTCCAGGTGACAAGCCCCTTGTCATCACCTGTCACTTTCCCTTTTGTTCGAGAAATGAGATGAGGGGGGCAAGCAATCTACGACTCATCAAAGGTTTGTTCAGTTTTGAGGAACAAGAGCCTCATGCAAGCGTTTTTTTCTAGAGACCTTTGCCCCACTCAGGCTTCGGAGGGCTAACTCGTATAAAGGAAGTACGAACAATTGGATCTGGATTCGGATTCCTTCTTCCTGCGGTCTCTATACGGAGCCACATTAGGAATCTCGAATCCCGGGGACACGTATCCGAGTAACTCGCGGCCAGGGAGCTGCCTTCGCCTTGGCCGGTCTCAGTT